>NW_011494956.1:2956568-2983792 GCF_000754665.1 Bison bison bison
CCATATAGCTAATTTATTCCCACAGAGTAATTTCTTTAATTTTTGCTAAACTCTTTTACCTGTAGCCAGGCTATGGTTGCTTCCCAGATGGCTCAGTGGTAAAGAATCCACCTGCTAATGCAGCAGACAAGATGCAAGAGACACAGTTTGATCCCTGGTTTGGGAAGGTCCCCTGGAGGAGGGCATGGCAACCCAATCCAGTATTCTTGCCTGAGAAATCACATGGGTAGAGGAGCCTGGTGGGCTACAGTCTATGGAGTCACAAAGAGTTGGCCATGACTGAGTGATTGAGCATGCATAGCACAAACTGTGGTGTAGCTGATGAATGTATATAGTTTCAATGTGAATGTTGGTTGATATTTTTGTTTATGGTAAGATGAAAAATGAACCAATAACAATATATATGAACTCATTTGTTAGTCAATGATGTCAATGACATTTTTGCTGAATAGTATAATAGTTTTCAAATTTTGGACAAATGCTTCAATTTTATGTTATGTATAACATAATGGATGTAGACAGATACACTTTTAGGTTTAATCTGTATTAGACTGAATAGGCAACAAAATCAACAAAATATAAGGCCTGTTTTGTGGCATTTTTTCAAATTTCTTGATGTAAGCACTCCCACCTTCAGGTTACCAATTTGCCAATTTCAAGTTACCAATCAGATCAGATCAGATCAGACCAGTCACTCAGTCGTGTCCGACTCTTTGAGACCCCATGAATCGCAGCACACCAGGCCTCCCTGTCCATCACCAGCTCCCGGAGTTCACTCAGACTCACGTCCATCGAGTCAGTGATGCCATCCAGCCATCTCATCTTCTGTCGTCCCCTTTTCCTCTTGTCCCCAATCCCTCCCAGCATCAGAGTCTTTTCCAGTGAGTCAACTCTTCACATGAGGTGGCCAAAGTACTGGAGTTTCAGCTTTAGCATCATTCCTTCCAAAGAACTCCCAGGGCTGATCTCCTTCAGAATGGACTGGTTGGATCTCCTTGCAGTCCAAGGGACTCTCAAGAGTCTTCTCCAACACCACAGTTCAAAAGCATCAATTCTTTGGCGCTCAGCATTCTTCACAGTCCAACTCTCACATCCTACCAATATGATGTACTAAAGCAGAGTTGGGAAGGGTTACCAGTATTGCACAGATGTGATGGATATAAATAACCTGAGGAGCAAGATAATAGCAAAATGTAGTAAATAATTAGGAAGTGATGAATTTTCAGTATTACCTTTGCTTTAAAGATCATTTATTTAGATAATTTGAATACATTTAAAATAATTTTACATTCCTAGGTGGTGCTAGTGGTAAAGAACCTGCCTGTCAATGCAGGAGACATAAGATATGTAGGTTCGATTTCCCAAGCACGGCAATCCACTCCAGTATTCTTGCCTGGAGAATCCCAGGGACATAGGAGCCTGGCAGGCTACAGTCCATTGAGTTGCAAAGAGTCAGACATGAATATAGTGACTTAGCACAGCACATATTTAAAAACAATTTATCATAGTGACTGTATTTAACAACTGACAATTTAAAAATTAATTAAAAATTATTATCAGAATATTAGACATTTCTCAAGACAGTAGATATATAGACAGATTACTTTTAAAATGAATTGAACATAGACTACATACATGGGCCTGTGTAGGTTGCTGTGTATTTGTAATAACATCTAACTATAAAGAATAAAATACTTACCCAGAGCTCTGGAGGCACTTACCTTTGTTGTGAGAAATGCAGAAACTTAAGACATTGTTTTAAAAACTCAAATCATTATAATATATTTGCATGAAGATGTTAATATAATAGAGTGATCAATGCAGTACGAAGTGTTAAAGTCTAGGGGCAGACTGGCAGCTCTGTGATGACTATAAATAGTATGGAAAGTATCTTGGAAAGATGCAACTTAATTGGGAACCTAAAAAATGTTTAGTCAAACCTCGACATTGGTCTTATATCACAGAGTACAGGAGGAGCCTAGCAAGCAAAAAAAATTAACTGAACAAACAAAATTCAGAAGTTTCTACTAGTTCTTTTCTTCATATTTCAGTGGTATAATCCAATCTCTGCTTGGTTAGAGGGTGTTAGGATTTTGTGTCTGTTCACAGGATCCTTAATTCTAGTCTCTTGGGATGCATTTTCTCATTCTCCGTCAGTCCTGTTTCCTCAAGCTCCTCCTCTTTTTGGTCCTTTAACCTCTTTGCTTTTCCTCGCCACGGCTCCACTTGCTTCTGTTAAAATTGGTCCACTTCTGCCTCTTTCTGTTGTGTTGGGGAACAAACAGTAAGTCATGTAGGGTCAACAGAGGGGTCATTGGTTTCTACACTGATTTATTAATAACAAATTTAAAAAAATTATGTGCTGCAATCAAAGGTCAGAAGTGAAGCTAGAGGAAGGCTATACCTCCTCCTTAAGTGAGTGGACTTATCCAGGGACACAGAGATATTCTCACAAAATGTAGATAAAGCAAGTTTGATGAAATGACCCATCACCCAAAATTTAATAGAGAGGTCGGGTAATTCTTGACTCCTAGGGAAGGAAGGTTAAGGGTCATGGTTTCTTAGCAGGCTGGGCAGCGTTTATCACACAGAGGAAGGTCTGTGCGTGTCAGGCATTGCACTGACAGCCACATAGTTTCATAAAGATGTGTCCTTGCTCATCTGCTCAGATGATACTCTCGATACTCATCTTTTAATTAATCAAAATTTTATGTTTCCCTTATTATTTTTACTTGTTCAATCACCAAGTCATGTCTGACTCTTTATGACCTCATGGACTGCAGCTTGCCAATTTTCCCTGTTCCTCACCACCTCCCGGAGTTTGCCCAAGTGCATGGTCCATTGAACTGGTGATGCCACCAAGCCATCTAATCCTCTGTTGCCCTCGTCTCTTTCTGCTTTCAATCTTTCAATCAGGGTCTTTTCCAATGAGTCAGATGTTGTTTTTACTATGTAAATACTATTCACTCTTAAACCAAGTGATACTATATGATTGCATTTTAAAATTACATAACTTTCCCCCAAGAGTTAATATTATTTTACTTTTTTATTTGCTTAATTTCTTTGTACCTCCAGCCAAGTCTTCCAATGCTGTACAGAAGCTCTGAAACATGCTTCACTATAAGTAACTTCTCTATGTTTAGCGCTTAGGTTTTTGAATCTTTATTTACCTCAATATTGATTTATACCTCCATGTTAGAAGAACATATTCTCCATTAACTTCTTGAGAAAATGGCCAAAGAAATAATTATGTTTTGGAATGCATGTGTGAAAATGCTTTTATTTTATTCTCAGGCTTTACTGAGATTTAGGACTCTAGTTGGAAATATATTGATGCTGTATATATTTACATATAATTTGTGACTTTTATTTTTTAAGGAACGTACTATTAATTAGAATAATTACTGATATAAAAACTTCACAATGTGCAACTTAATACTTTTAAATTTATTATAGAGTATAATGAAAGGCGTCTCAAACTCAACATATTTCAAATAGAACTCATCCTTTTCCTCCCTGCTCCACTCCTGGTTTTCTTATTCTTAATAAATGGTACCACGATTTATCTAATCATACCTGTCAGAAACTTAACCTGTACACACAATTTATTATTAATCCTTATCAGTGCTACTTTTGTATTTTTTTTGGCTGTGCCACACGGCATGCAGGATCTTCTCCGACCAGAGATCCAATCCATGCCCCCTGCACTGGGAGCATGGCGTCGTAACTGCTGGACCACCAGGGGAGTCCGGTGCTATTTCTGATATGTTTCTCCAATGCATCCACTTTTCCTTGTTACCTCTAGCAAACTATTCCAAGGCACCAGTTCCTTTCACATCCCAGATTTCCTCACTGATCTTTTTGTATTCACATTTGTTTTCTTTCATTTTATTCGCCTCACTACAGCTAGGTATGTCCTGCTGAAATGCATATATGGTGACATCCAATTCTTAAAATTAGTCTTCAGTGGATTTCAGTTATCTAGTCTCCTTTAGCAACATAGTTCTGTGCCACATTTGCACTGTTTCACTTCCTTTTTTACTATCTTGAAACTAACCACAGGGCTTGCGTGTGTTCTTTTGTAGGGAACACTTCTTAACCTTCTTTTTCTTCCCTGCCCCCACCTAATCTTTAATTCTTAGTTCTACTTTTACTTCTTTGGGACTTCTTACCTAACCTGTTTTAAATTTTTATAAAAATACTGTTTTTTTTTAATTTTTATTTTTTACCAAAAACCACGATTGTACTTTTAGTGTCCTTTGTATTGTTACTTTATTAATATTTAGCTTTCTAATTAGATGAAAGGCTCCACAAGGATAAGACTCTTTTATCTATTTTCGTTCATCAGGGCATCCCTTGTATTTACATATGCCTGCACCCCATTCCAGTACTCTTGCCTAGAAAATCCCATGGACGGAGGAGCCTCACGGTAGGCTGCAGTCCATGGGGTCGCTAAGAGTCGGACACGACTGAGCGACTTCACTTTCACTTTTCACTTTCATGCATTGGAGAAGGAAATGGCAACCCACTCCAGTGTTCTTGCCTGGAGAATCCCAGGGACTGGGGAGCCTGATGGGCTGCCGTCTATGGGGTCGCGCAGAGTCGGACACGACTGAAACGACTTAACAGCAGGAGCAGCAGCGTATAGTACACTATAATTAAGTGTTGTTGAACACATGAATTTTTTCCCCTTTGCCTTCTCTTTTTACTTCCCTTCTCTTCCATTCTATTTGTCTTTTTCTTTCATTCTTACTCTTTTTTGGGGAGGTAGCCATGAATGATAAATGACATAAATTTTATTTGGATTAATCAAGAGAACAAGCCAGATAAGATCAATAAAATAATTATTTAAAAATCTCTTTGATTTTTCAAGTTAAAAATAGTTATAATTATACAGTGGGTATTTTAATAGCACTATTTCATTTTGAAGTATATTTATTTGAAAGTCACTCAGTCATATCTGACTCTTTGTGACGCCATGGACTGTAGCACACCAGGCTCCTCTGTCCATGGGATTCACCAGGCAAGAATACTGGACTGGGTAGCCATTCCCTTCTCCAGGGGATCTTCCTGACCCAGGGATCCAACCTGGGTCTCCTGCATAGCAGGCAGATTCTTTACTGTGTGAGCCACCAGGGAAGCCTCTTCAAATTATATTAGATTTACCAAAAAAAAAAAAGAAACTAAGGGTGTTATGAAATTTAACTTGACAGCATTTTCCAAATATTCAAGATATTAGGTATTTTGCTTAAAGACAATGAACACATCCAGCAAAGAATGACCCATGCATTCCAGGAGATTATTTCTTACTTCCTATTTTTTGTTCAGTTTATTTTAGGAAACCATCTACATAACTCATGATTGAATAAACAATTTGTTTGTGGATGCATATAGGTATACCTTAGCTTTCTATTTGAGAACTATGGATAGCATAATGTAGTATGCCTAGAAATGAATTTTGTGTGCTTCCTTGTATGACCACACTTATAATCATCATGTAATTCTTTTCTACCCCCACCAACATTTTTATCTGTCACTATTTTATTTTTTCATCTTTCAAATCCTGATTCATCATCTACTGAATAATAGCTTTCTGAATCAGTTTATGGATTGTGCTTCATTCTCAAAAGGCAAATTTGTGAGTTTTAGATAAATGTCACGTATATTTAAAAATTATTTCAAAACATATAATACGGTGGGAGTGAATGACAGCTGCATGAGGATGTATATATTCAATAATCCTCTTGCTGGTTTTTGGCAGAGCCTGCTGTAGTTCCAGTCTCTTTGTTTACCATGTGCAAAAGACTGGATCAACTTTCAAACACTTTATTATGGTTTAATGGGGGAATCATTAGTAGATGAGCTTAACAGACCCAAATGCTAGACACTCAGTGGTTTATTTTTCAAGATTAAAATAATGTCTGTTTCTAACCTTCCGTAGTTTAAAGCAAATTTGCATACAGCTGTATCCAGTTAAGTGCCTTTCAGACTTCTTGTTACATTAAGAATGTACAAGCATTAAGAGTGCTTGTAATACAATTGACTTTAGGCTGAATTTTACATTAATGGCCCCCTTTGTTATTTAGCTGGCATTAAAGGCTTAAGTACAAGAAAATCCATGTACGAAGCGTATCATTTTTATTTTAATTTAAACTCCCAAGAAATTTAGTGACTAAAACATCCGTTATGCCATTTGGAATAATTTTTTTCCCCTAAAGCTTTTTGCAGCAAGAGACAAATGTTAGCAGAATCCTGAAATGCACAGTTACCTCAGGATTGCTAGGCAAATTGATAAAGACTACAGTGATACAAATTGGAACCACAATGGCCAGGGGACACAAAGCTGATGGGGTTTGGGCCTCTCTTAGGATGCTGTTAGGAAAAGGGCTATTAACATTGGCAAATAAGAAAAAAAAAAAAAGGCTGTGAGTAGGATGCTAACAGTACAACAAGGGAGATGATGCAGGCTGCCAGGATAGGAAGTGATTTCAACCCATCTCTAAGTGAAATCTTTTGGACAATTGTATCTTCCATGAATGCCTAGATTTTATGCTATTTGTATGACATCTACTTGCTTATTAATAGATTTAATAGGAATGGTCCAATGTTAATAAAATCTCTACTTCCCTAGAAATGTTGGGAGATCCTAGGTAAGAGAATCTTATGGTTCCTAGGTAAGATAATTTAAAGTTACGACCTTGTACAATATACTAGTCTGCATTTGCTTATTCATCAAAAATCAGGCCATTACTATGCACAAGGCACTAGGCCAGGAACTTTCCTTTCTTAGTATGTGAAAAATGCAGTGAATACAATTGCGCATTACTCTGATGACCTGGGATCTTATAGTGCCTCCTGTCACCTCAGTTCTGAAAATGTATTCTCATTGAAAATCAGTTTAGAAGGGGATGGAAAAGGTGAAAGAGACTGTACTGAACTCTGTGATTACCTCTGGAAATACATACCTTTGTTTTTGAAATTTTATTATCTTTTATTTGCTTTTCCTTGGAAGTAAAGTACTGAGAAAAATGTGATTAATTGAGGGAAGTGGATAGTTGAGTTCCAAATAACTGAGTGTTTGTCACAAACTCATCTTCTCTATATGTCTTTGGTTATTCTTTTAAAAGAGTGTTTCTTGAAATAATCTATCTGCTACAATTTTAGAAGTGACTTTTCAATGTCTAATGGATGAAAGATGAAAAAAAACCCAGATGAGATAGAAGTTTGTGATTATACCTGTTGGCTGGGTATAATCATGAGGCACTACTGAACTATAAATCCCCTGGGATGCAAATGAGTATCTGCAGAGCATGACCAAAGAAAACATCTGGTAGAAGAAATAAATGTAGCCAGGATCTCCCAATAAATAGGTAGGTGGAGAATAAACAACTTGGGAAGCTGGCCATGCTTGCATATTCCTGTGCTAGAAAAGTGAAAGAATGACACTTATCTTGGAGAATATTCCAGAAGGACTGGATATCAAGATGTAACCACAAGATGTAATGATTTCTTATAATTAGAAACAAAATTAGGGCTAGATCTGAAGGATAAGGTAGAAACTTTAAGGTAGAAATATCTCGGCTTTCCTAATTACAAAACTTCAGGGGATGAACAGAAAATGCCTGTGAGTGAATTTGGGTGATGGATTTGTGGTATATGAAGAGATGATGCCTTGTCTACCAGGTGAAGTGACTTTCTACTAACTTCATGTGGAAATGCAGATTCTTTGTGACCAGATCTTATAATTTTTAGAGATATCAGAAGTATAAAATCCTGAATTTTAAATATTATAATTAATGTACAGAAAAACAAAACAGTAGGAGTTTTAAAAACATTAATAGGCAGATTTGCAAGTCTCCTATATTTCTGCTGTATTCTTAGCATGACCTACAAGGCCCTTACTCTCCTCACCTCCCATTGTGCTACTCCTTCATCATTTCCCAGTAACAGCACTTGTCTTTCTTAAGTTCTTCAAATGATTTTGCTTCAAGAGTGCTCTTCAATCATCCTTTTTTGTTTGGTTATCTCTTCATCCCTGAGATCTCAGCAAAAATGTCACCTGTTGGGAAAGTTATTTCTGATAACCCACCACCCCCAATTCCCCAAGATTTTGTTAGGATTCTTTTCTTAGAACTTTGGACTTTTTTGTTTATTATACCTGTTCAATTTGTAATTGTGATTTTTTTTTTTTTGGTTGGGGATGGGAGGGCTTAGTGAGAGAGTTCAGTTATTTGTTTAATGTCTACTTCTCCTTTGAATTACAGCATCACAGTTTTGGGAACTTGTCTGTTTTGTTCAATGTTATTTCTCCAGAACTTAACATAATGCCTATTCAGGACTTTAGGACTTATTTACTGAATGAATCAGCAACCTATCCCCCTGGGACAGCAGAATACATTTTGTGAGGAAGGGAAATGTGAGATCTCTCCATGGTCCTGAAAACTTAGCAAAAAGACATGGTCACTTGATTGAAACATTTTACATAGGGGGCTGTATGATACCAGTAGCAACTAATAGCAACTGGCCAAGAAAGTGGAAAAGAGAAGAGAAGAAAAGTGAACTAATATACTGAAACTCTGTTACATTTGTGATTCTCTTTACACACATAATCATGATTAACCCTCATGACAACCTGGAAGCATAGATATTTTTAACCCTATTTTGTGGATGAGAAAACCAAGAATTAGAGAGATTAGATAGTTTTCAGAAGTCCCAGTTCTCAGAGGTGACTGAGATGATATTCAAACAAAAGGTTGGACTCCAAGGTTTATTTCATTAATACAGGAGGTTGGGTCATGTGGGTTGATAGAACTTAAATGCTTTATGCCTAAAGGATTAGTTTTGTAAACTCATATAAGAGGTTAAGTCTGTATGTATGAGAGAAAAAGGCAGCAAAATTTGTGAATCAGCCTGGATATATAGAGTGTAGCAAACAATTGACAACACTTGCTTTTCCAGGATGAGTTTTGAAAGATAACAGCTTCTTTGCAATAAATAATGAACATATTGCAGTAACATTCATTATTGAAAGCAAAACATGTTGGTCTTTACTTTCAGACATCACATTTTGGCAAAGTCTAATCTTGACAAAGTCCAATCTAATCTTTTCTTTCAACAAAGAAAAAGTAATAATCAACTTCATGATTGTAGGCTTTTCTTTGTGTTAAAAAGCCCCCAGAAATGTCTGAGAAGTGTATTCTGTACCCTAATGATCTTAATTATCTGAATGATTCTGGAACTGGTGATGTACTACTTGTAAGGGATAATCACAGTACCAAACATGAATTTGCACTTGCAGTGCTGGAAAGGAGTTAACTGTTTAACTGTGCACAAGGGACTCCTTTGGTATACTTATGAGTGAAGGCAGGGATTAGGCCTTATGATGAATGGATTCAGGTGCAAGGGTACTAAGTGAATATCAGAGGGGGAGAAGAAAGAGTAAAACATGATGATGATGATCTCAAGTTGAGCTAAAAGTGAAGCTGGAACTGACCAAGGACATAGGGGAACCCTACAGTCATACCTACAAATTCCAATCTTCCGAATGGAGATAGATGTTGATGCTTAATGCCCAGTGCATGCAGCATCACTATTCTGAGTTGTTCAGATTCTATAGGTAAACACCCTTACTAGTATATATAACATTCCCTTATATATTCTTTTCCGCCTTTGGAGACCTCCACCTCAGTACATCCTATTGCTTCTTCCTTTCATCTGCAATTTTATACACTGCATAAGAATAGAAACTATGACTTAGCTTGGACTTTGATTATTGCAGGAAATAGAGTAATCATAAGCAACATAAGAGTACCTGATAGTATCCAGACACAGTTAAAAATTTTAAAAAGATTCTACTAGTGAAGTATTAATAATAATAAGCTTCCCTCATTTAATACAGCACAAGGCTATTCAGGTTCAGTTTTGAGAATCTATTAAATTGTTCTTATTTCTCACTTATTTTAGAATACACACCCAATTCAGCTTTCAAAGGACCAATTAAAACATGGACAGTTACTTCCCTGGGAATTCAGTGATTAAGACTCTGCATATTCAGGGCAGGGGGGTGAGGGTTCAATCCCTGATTGGGGAACTAAGACAAAACCTGTTCATATATCTAAGTTTTCCAGAAATGGCAGTTTCTTTGTGTCTCATTATGTACTCATTTAATTCTGCAGTTTTTGCTTAGTTTTTTTCCTATGAAAAATGATAAAGATGTAAATCTTTTAGGCCTAAAATTATGGTTGGGTTTCATGATTCTAACAAATAGCTATTAATTTCATGGCATAGAAGGTGAGGAATATGAAACAATATCTCATGTTACTTTCTGCTTATTTTAATCTGTTCAAGGTAAGGAATATGGTATACTTTTAAGGCAGATTCCTTTTCAAGTAGATTTAACTATGGAAAATGAGATGTGATTTCCAAAGTTACCATTCTAAAAATGGCACATTCACGACCATTATCTAGAGTGAACATTAGGGTAAGGTAACTATGGGGCTTTAGAAGTAATGCATTAGAGGAACAAGCGATGTTAGCTTTACAAAATAAAATTTGTCATCCTTCTGTGATTTAGATCAGCTATAAATAGAAACTGTTTAAAAGGTGTTATTTAGTAGTTTCCATTATGCAGCTGTCTATTTAAATCATTTAATTTTGGCATCTAATCCAACTCCCAGTCTCCATCGGAGACAAATAAGAAACCATATGTGAAGGCATCTGTGGAAATCTTCCTTTTATTTATGACAACATTAAAGTAAGACTCTGATGTCAGTTACTTAACAATAATAGACGTTCCCTTGCACCTATAGTGCTGGGTTACTTGGGCATATCCCTCAGTGGTATCTTATACCTACTGCTGTTTTCTTCATTATATACAGATGCACAGCAGTGGAGACAGTAATAGTCTTTCTTAATTAAATAAAGCTAAATGTTAATTAGTTCAAAAAATTGATTTATTTTTAGAGCCTAAAACTCTTCATACTGAGCCTTTTGCTTTTTAAGAACAGGTTGTATTCTCATTTAGAACTTTACATTTTCCCCCTTTATTTTGGGTTTGTATTTGGAGTCTTGTGGTGGGCTCTAATCGTCATAGAGAAATTATAGGTCTACAGATGTTTTCAAGATGTTCCTCTGTCAGTAGCAGATTATCCCCTGTAGCAAAATCTCATTAAAGTGCAATTTACAGAGCTCTGCTGATGTTGCCATCAACCAAAATTAAAGGCATTAATTTTTCAAAGTTCACAGAAGTCCTTACATAAATGATGTAGCAGTTTGCAAGAACAATTTACAGAAGTGTTATTTGCAGAATTAACCTACATTAACAGAACAAATGTTGTAAGGGTGGAAGAAAGGGCTGGGCAGTGAAATTGCAGCTGTTCCCGTTTTATATTAGGTGCTTGATGTAAAGAAGTGTTGAAATGTAACAATGACTGCTTGCTGGGTGAAAAGTTGAGAAGGGAAAACAGGAATTTGAACGACCTCACTAAAAGAGTTAAGATTACAATAGAGTGATCACCAGTTGGGGACACCCAGTGAGACCTTAAATTCTACTTTGAAACATCTGTAGTCAATATCTTTTAAAATATTCTCATTTAGAGAATGAGTTTATGTAACTCATGTTGTGAGTATTTCTCTTCAATAAACTGCTAAATGTTTGAGAATTTATTATGTGTACCTCAATGATCCTAGCTAAGTTATATGCATAGTGGTGTTTGTGACCCAAGATATTAAGATGGGACTTTTTTCTCTCATTATTGTATATCTTTTCCCTATGCTTGATTTTCTCTAACAAAATATCGACTACTGAATTGAAAACCTCACAGTTGAAACTTCAAAAGAATTAGAAATTTCAAAGATTAAAAACAGAAAAAAAAGACTTTTCTTTTGAAGTGGGAACTGTTTGCTACCATATTTGTTTCAGAACAGAGGGTACAGTTCTTAAAACTCATTAATCTTTACTAGTCTTTTTCCTTTCATTACATTAGCTATTTCAGCCTGGATTGGAAGATCATTGTATAAACGAGAGGACTCATCAGTCATACCTGGTCTCAGCCACGCTTTCTCTGTAAAGCTCATGCTTTCCCAAGATCCTGGGATGCCTTTTCTTTATTTCAGGAAGTCTGGGTGACGCTTGGTGGTTAGAGTGAACTATTGGAATGATTATCTGTGCTGGTGAGAGGTTGGTCTTGACAGTTCATGTCAATGGCAAACATAAGGTGTTTCTGTTTAGTATTCAACCATTGAATGTGAAATCGTGGTTCCAGTGAACAGGTGTGCATGTCATGGAATCACTCCGTAAATGCTCTTAGAGCCATATCAATTCTTGTGGTTTGACTTGTTTCATGCATGTCAGGGTCCATTTGCTTTGTCTGAAGTCTGTCTGGATGTACACCCGCTTTGATTACATAGCTGTTTTTCTTTTTCCCCTGTGAATCTCAATAAGTTCATGGACTTCTGTCAAGAAATTCACTTCTGCGTGAGTTAGTATGATAAATGTGTCCTTCCGAAATCTTAGAATAGATTCCACAGCACCCAAATACAAAATGTTAAAATATAATTGAAAAGTATAAAAAATTAGAACAGCTGGGGAAATATGGGAGGAACTCGATTGTTTTTGGTGGATATGATATTTAGGAACTTGTTAATAAACTCTGTTGTTTGGGAGTTTCCTATCTGGAAGGCACAGTTCCTCAAGGGACCAGGTAGAATATATGTTCATTGGCCTTTCTGTGAGATTTTTCAAAAAGGATATCAATTATGTTCCAGAATGATGAGGCCATCTGTTAACCAGGGGTTGATTTCAGATCATCAAATATTGGTAGGAACATTAAGCCTTGCTAATTTGCATAGTATCATTATCTCTAATACAAAAAATACATTTGGGAAAAAGTGCATATTCTCTGGTCCATTCAAGTATGAAGATATCCACTTGGGTATGATGCAAGCCCTGAAATATTTACAACAGAGAAAGCCTACAGAAATTACTCATATCTGCCTTGACATAGTGAAGGCAGCAATTGTTACTTTGTTATCTTTTGGACAATAAATGTGAGAAACACACACAGATGGACTATGAATTTGACTGACAGTCCTAAGTCCTACTCAAAAATATGCTTGAATTTAATTTTTCATTGATTATATGTCCCTTAATTTATTTCAATAATCTTCAAATACATTTATTTATTTATCTTCCAATACATGGTAGATGATTTCTTTTTTGTAATATTAGTAAGATAATTTGCTCATATAAGGTTTTATACTTTGCTTAATGTGACTAGTCTATAGAAATATTGGTTGAGTAATTTATTTTCATTTGTATTTGGTAATAACTTTTCCTTAATGACACAAGATTTCTCATTTAGAGAAATAATTAACCAATAGAAATATTAAGAAATCTTACATAATAGGCATATTCATATTTATATTTATACATCTAGTGCATGATAATTACATAACATTAGACAAACTGAATTAAGATTTCAGATAGTAGTAGTTTTATGAATAATTTGAGAAATATTACATATAACAGCAATAGCAATTCATGAAATAAATCTCTCTTAAAATTTCCAAATAACAAAGAAAACACTGACAAAGACACTTTTATTGGACATATTGAATGTTAATTTGTAATATTACTAAGTATTGATTCTAGCTTGTGTTGTTTTTCCCTCATAAGTGGAGAAAAATTGTTTTTTATACTTGGTCAAAACTGAACTTCACGTAGATTCTAGAGGCTCTATATTTAACAAAAGGTCATTTGATCTCATCCTAGGCTTCACACAACTTCTTGTAATTAAATGATAATTTGGACGATTGTTAATCTTTGTAACTTGTACAGTGTAATCCTCAGACTCCCTCACATGGGCAGCTTGCAGAGGAACTCAGCAACCTTGCTGCTGTCTCACCTGGCAACACCCTACCCAGTTCTCTCTTACCCCGAGAGTTGGCCTTTAACCAACTTTTTTCCAGGGGCTCAGGTTCTTACTGTTATGTTTCTCTGTCCTTTCTTCTTGAATATTTTACCTTAAGACAATAAGAAACAGGGAACTCAATATGTGTTCCTTTTGCCAAATTTAGTCAGGATGAGCCCATGCCTGCCTTTGAAAATTATTGTGGGAGAAATGGACATACCTATGTTAAATGTTTCAATGACGAGATGAAATAATATATTTATTTCAGTTCAGTCGCTCAGTCGTGTCCGACTCTTTGTGACCTCATGAATCGCAGCACACCAGGCCTCTGTGTCCATCACCAACTCCCAAAGTCTACTCAAACTCATGTCCATTTAGGCAACTATTATTTTTCATAATCTCTGGAAATGATGTGTTGACAGTGGAAGGCACCATAATGCAGTACCAGACAGACTTGAGTATGAATCCACTCTCTGCCCCAAAACTATCCACATGAATTTAAGGAGTGATTTAACCTCTGAATGTCTCAGTTTTCTCTTTGTAAAATGGAGAAGATGATAGTATTAACCTCATGAGTTTGTTGGGAGGATTAAGTCAGAACAATGATTGGTATATAGCAGCCACTCAATGAATTCCAGCTAAAAAGACTGCCTCACAGGAATACTCCTTAGATTTAGGAAAGTAAAAACAAGTAGGCAAACTTTCCAGGTCATGGTTGACAAAGCCAGAGTGAAGAACTCAGAAGAATATATAAAAAATGTGAAGTTTCTCCTTTGGTTTCATACCTATGGTCTATGTTACTTTTTGATCTATCTATGTATGTTACATGATCTCTGTTACTTTTTGAAAATGTATCTAAGTGTGTGATTAGTTGCTCAGTTGTGTCCAACTCTTTGCTACCGGATGGACTGTAGACTGCCAGGCTCCTCTGTCCATGGAATTTTCCAGGCAAGAATACTAGAGTGGGTTGCCATTCCCTTCTCCAGGGGGTCTTCCTGACCCAGGGATCAAAGCTGGATCTTCTGCATTTCAGGTGGATTCTTTACTGTCTGAGCCACCAGGGAAGCCCGTGAAAATGTCTAGTCATTAATAATTTGCTTTCAAAAAGCTTTCATAATGTGCACTGTGGAGAATAAAACACTTTAAAAAACATGTTTATTCTCTGCTTTTGGAGCCCAGAAAAATAGATAAAACTTCTATTCTGCATTCAGTGAATTTCAGGAATAGCTTGTTTATAAACTTGACATTGGAATGAAGTTGGCACATTGCTTCTCTGTTTAGTTCAGTTAGAGAGTTCTTTAAAGCTTAATGATGGAAATCTAAATCCAAATCTTAAAAATTAGAAAAGCTGTTTTATAATAATAAGACTTTCTCCAAACCTTCCCTGTCCTCCGCCACAAGTATCAGTCTGTGGGCCTGAGAACTGTTTCTTTATCTAAATCAAGGCTCTCTCATACTGTATGCCAGTGCATTCAATCGATGTTTGTAGTAGTCATAGTGCTAAAGGTAGTGGTACCCAAAAGCCAATAAGGAGCCTCTCTTCAAGGGGAGGAGAAATTGACCTGGGCATGGGTCGAGTTCAAGCAAAATAAGGAGATTGTTTCAGAGAGGTGGAGAAAAGTACTTTGGGGTTACAGAGAGGGTTTTGCTCACTTCTGTGAATGGTGGCAAGTGAGGAGGGCCTAGCTGTGAGTAGTTTCATCAAGTAGAAGGTTAGGTGGTAGGACCCTAGGATAAAGAGACATAAAGACACGTGATGAGTTTTATAGAATTAAAGATAATAGACTTTGAAATTAATTATTATAAAACCACAAATACATGTGTATAATATATTTTGAGGCATTTGACTAATACTGAAATGCTTTGTTCCTTCCCCAGATACTTTTATTTTGCCTGAGTATGTAAAACAATCATACATTCAAAAGGTTTATGTTGTAAAAAATAATGTTAATCAGATAGTGTTCCTCAGGCTTTATAATTTTTCTTGTTTCCTGTTATCTGTAAAAATTTTACAGATAAATAATATAAAACAATATATTGGTCATAATAAAATCCATCAGGTATTAATATATATATATATATCTTCTTCATATATTATCATGCAGATACACATGAGAAAGAAACAGAAAGCAATTATTTTCTTGGAAAAAGTGAAGCTACTTTGCTATATGTAGGGAAACATACAGGTTATGTTGTTTAAAGGTTAAACTGACTAATCTTTTAAAAGAGATTTGAAACATTTTTATTAATGAAATCAGTTATCTCCTACAAATTCATTACAAATTATTTAGCCTCTTAAATAGGGGCTTCCCTGATAGCTCAGTTGGTAAAGAATCTGCCTGTGATGCAGGAGACCCTGCTTTGATTCCTGGGTCAGGAAGATCCACTGGAGAAGGGATAGGCTACCCATTCCAGTATTCTCGGGCTTCCCTTGTGGCTCAGCTGGTAAAGAATCTGCCTGCAGTGTGGGAGACCTGGATTCCATCCCTGGGATGGGAAGATCTCCTGGAGAAGGGAAAGGCTACCCACTCCAGTATTCTGGCCTGGAGAATTCCATGGACTGTATAGTCTATGGGCTCACGAAGAGTCGGACATGACTGAGCCACTTTCAGTTTCATCCTCTTAAATGTAGCAAAATTTGTATATTTTAAAATCTCTAAGGAAGAAATAATCTACTGTAATAAAATTACATAATATATAAAATTGAGCATGCTGTCACCTTTAGAGTCTGTTTCAAAAACTAAATTGTATGGATGTAATATAACATTCATGAGTGATGAATACATCACTTTAGAAACTGTTAATATTAGGAATATTTCAGAAAAACTATTTCAGGAAAGATGTCTCAGATGTGAAAGCTGATTGATATACTTCATTGTATATGTAAGCTTTCAAGCAGTGTTTTCACAGAAAATGCTTAAAACTGACAACTAATGAAGTCACTCTGTATTACCTGCTGGTCACTGCAAGTTGAATAAGGTTTTTTCTTTCCTATGCAGTGCTGACTCATGTAGCTGATTCCTTCCTCGCTTTTTTCTGTAGGTGCTTTGAAATATAAATTTAGGGAGTTTTTGCTAATCATCATTTACAAAGGCAAATATTTCTCCGTTTAATTTAACTTTTAGATACTGTGAAAAGCAAGACAGGCACTGATGTAGTGTTTCAAGGAATCATCAGTGGTTATAAGATGGTATGTGAATCAAGCAGCCATTTTGTTGCTTTTACCAGAAACTAGAACAGAATGGTGGGAGGGGATATCAGTGTTTTATGTACATATATATAACATAGATTATTGTAATACTTTGGGGTTCCAGTTTTAAAATTTTCTTTTAAGTTACTTTATCATTTAATGTAGACAAGAAACATTTATGAAATAAGGACAAATACAGGAGACTTGTTTATCTGAGACATTGTGAACGGACTGTAGTAAGAATGGTGCCTCCTAGGCTCTGATATTGTTCAGCTTTGTCCAAACCAGGGTCTGTTTTCACTCACTGTGTGAGCAGGCAAGGTACTTACTTTCTCCCAGTTTTCTCTTGTACAATGGGTATAGTGATAGATCTCACTTCACTGGGTTGTGTAATAATTAAAATAAGATAAAACATGTAAGATAAACATGTCCATTATGTTTAAACATGTCCATAAGATAAAACGTGTCCATCACTGACTCAGTGGACTAAACTCAGGGAGTTGGTGATGGACAGGGAGGCCTGGCGTGCTGCAGTCCATGGGGTCACAAAGAGTCAGACATGACTGAGTGACTTAACTGACTGAACTGAAAATGTGTAAAGAACTTAGCACATTGGTGTTTAGAAAACATCCAGAAATGTTTTAATTAATATTGATATTAATAACATAGTAAAGAAATAAAAATTGATGATAAGTAATAGGGATAAAGTGGTATGAAAAATAAAGCCAGTTTTAGAGCAGTCTATTTAGGTTAAATAGACTGGGTCACATTCCTGTTGTAGATATTACAATCTCTGAATATATTATCATTCAATAAACAGATAATTTAAATGAAATTTATCATAATATAGGGGGAAAAAACTTCAAGTTAAAAAATTCCATAACTAAACTCTGAAATCAAAAGCTTTTTTAGAGAATGTTTGACACTAATTGTATATATGTTATATTTGGTTACATACTTAAAACTCAACGTTTAGAAAACTAAGATCATAGCATCTGGTCCCATCACTTCATGGCAAATAGATGGGGAAACAGTAGAAACAGTGACAGACTTTATTTTTGGGGGCTCCAAAATCGCTGCAGTTGGTGACCGAAGCGATGAAATTAAAAGATGCTTGCTCCTTGGAAGATAAGTTATGACCAACATAGACAGCATATTAAAAAGCAGAGACATTACTTTGCCAACAAGGGTCCATCTAGTCAAGGCTATGGCTTCTCCAGTACTCATGTATGGATGTGAGAGTTGGACTATAAAGAAAGCTGAGTGCTAAAGAATTGATTCTTTTGAAATGTGGTGTTGGAGAAGACTCTTGAGAGTCCCTTGGACTGCAAGGAGATTCAGTCAATCCTAAAGGAAATAAGTCCTGAATATTCATTGGAAGGACTGATGTTGAAGCTGAAACTCCAATACTTTGGCCACCTGATGAGAAGAACTAACTCATTGGAAAAGACCTAGATGCTGGAAAAGACTGAAGGTGGAAGGAGAAGGGGATGACTGAGGATGAGATGGTTGGATGGCATCACCGACTCAATGGACTTGAGTTTGAGTAAACTCCGGGAATTGGTGATGGACAGGGAAGCTTGGCGTGCTGCAGTCCATGGGGTCACAAAGAGTTGGACACGACTGAGCAACCGAACTGAACTGAACATATGTATATGTGTGTGTATATATGCTTAAATGTATTTTTAGTTGTGAGTAAAAAACTCATCCTTAAAAATAGACCAACTCTTGAAAAAAATGTATAGCATAATAAAAATGAAAATTTTATTAATACCTGGAATAAGATTGCCTTATCTGTAAGAATTCTTTGCTTCTGGGAGGATATTCTTGTTGAATTGGAATTGGCCTATTAATAATCAGTATGATGGGCTTTTCATACTGTCAAGGTAGCATTTAGTCTTTAGATGTGTAGGTAATAGTACTGGCTACTGTGTGTACAGAAATTTAAAAAGCAGGCACATGCCATTTTTAAAGAACAATCTCCCTCTAGCTCTTTGTGTTTATAAAGATAGATTTTAAAGAATATCCAGATTGCTATATATGAAATATGTGGCTCTTAATATATATATATATCTGTATATCTACATCTATTCTTTAAAATCTAGATCATTAGATATCTAGATCTCTTTATATGATCCAGAAATATATCTACATCTCTGTTTACATAGATAGATAGATGAAAGTGAAAATGTTAGTCACTCAGTCATATCCAACCCTTTGCAGCCCCATGGACTGTAGCCCACGAGTCTCCTCTGTCCATGGGATTTCCCAGGCAAGAATATTGGTGTGGGTTGCCATTCCCTTCTCTAGGGGATCTTCTTGATCCAGGGATCAGGTTTCCTGCATTGCAGGCAGATTCTTTACAATCTGAGCCACCAGGGAAGCCCTAGATAGATAGATATCCAGATATATATTCATACTTATCTATCTATCATCTATTGATATAGAGACTATCAATCTGAATTATATGACTATAGATATCAATATCTATATATTCTTTAAATCCATATGGATAGACATGCATACACTTATAGAATCAGGTGGTATATGTGTGTGCACACACAGTCTTATTTCAGCCTTCCTTCGCCTTCTCTCCACTGTGTTGCTGACAGTAATTCTTCTACCTCAGGACCAACACATGACCTCCGTGAGATACGCCTTCCCTCAGTTGGGGAGAGTTGCCAGACAGAGCAGCAATGTCAACTCTCTTCAGGGATGCTTCGTGCTTCTTCCCCTTGGTGCTTTTCCCGCTTTCCCCTTTCCATGACCTCTCCGTTGCTCTCCTCCTATCCTTTCACTTTGACCCTATTTATGGGTGAGGGAGTGTTCAGTTCTGCATGTTTCCTGCCTCTAATCCTTTTCAACTGTTTTATTAGTAAGTCAGTGGTTAGGAGGGTAGCACACACACACGGGTGTGACTCCTCCTGATCCACCTCTGTCCACTCCCTTTCCAAGCTGTACAGGTTGAGAACTTGGTTAGTAGCAGTCAGGCCTGCCCTCTGTGTATGGTGACTGTTGGGTGGAACAATAGAACCTCATACAACTGCGTGGTCATCTCGGTAACATACTGAACACTTTAGAACATTATCTCTATTTAGGTACCTAATTCTGTATGTAGGTATCATTTTCTTATTTTTATAGATGAGAAATCTGAGGTTTACAGAAATTGGTAATGTGGTGGTGGTGTTGGGAGGGGCCCTTGGGTTTGAACCTTCGTCTGTGTAACTCCAGAGGCCATAGCTGTAACAGCTAGGCTTATTGCTTCAATTTTGTTTTATTTGAAAGTCTATGTTTTTCCCACATAATAACTTAATGACATCAGGATAGGTGAAATATGCAACTTTAGCTTATGAGAAACAGATGTTTGAGGTACATGACCAACTGTCGACTGGAAGACTCATTTTCCTCCACATTTTTCTTCAGTGAGATATCATTTGGGAAAAAAAAAAAAAACAACTTTCTCATTTTGTTTTAGTTGAGAACATTTTAAAGATTTGAAAGACAGAACATGCTTGTAACAAATGACTTATAATAGAGAAAGCAACTAGTTTTTAGAAAATTCAGGTTGCAAATTAGCAGTAATAATGGGGATAATAATGATCCAGTGCCTTTCTTCTGAGCAGACCCAGATGCTTTATAAGATGTGAGGGTAAACATCATTTTACTCCCACCCCAAGCAGAGCAGTCAAAGTGACAGTGTACAGCTTGCTGGCGCCGTGCTCTCTACCGGGCCCCGGAATATTTGAGAGCTTTGTATTGCAGATGTCAAAACCGATTTAATAATTAATCATTCAGGGAATAAAAATCTAGGTTCTTGTTCTGCATTTAGAAAAACACTAATTGAATACATAACCATAAAGTTTTTTATTTTCACTTACCTGGTCTCTGCAGAAATGAAAATCTAGAGTTCTATTTGTTAAAAGCTGTAGAAATGCATGTACACAGCAGTTTAATTTGAATTAATATGGGTGTAATAATATGTGCATGATTAAGGGTAGGAATTTTTATTACGGGAATAAATCTCCTAGTTTTTAGACAAAAAGAGTTTTGTTTCAGGAACTGTTTAAATTTGGTTTCTTCCCTAGTGCTTTCTGACTGGTGCTTCTGAATGAAAATAATGACTAATTAGTGTGAAATCCTGTTTGAATGATAGGATTTCTGGGAAAAGAATTATCAAATTATTTTACATATCCTAGTCGTTTGTAAATTGTTGTGTATGGTTCCCTCAGAGGGATTAATTTTCTCAGCAATTCATTATAAAACATTTGGACAAGTTTTTACTCCAATCTTTGGGATGACTTGTATGCCTATCATGGTTTTTGCCATAAGTCAGAATGTGCTTATGAGAACGTCTTAAAGGCCCATGGGAAGCCAGGTCCCACCCTGGGGTGGAGGGAGCTTTGAAGCCACATCTACATGCAGGTGACTCCAGACCACACAGGAAATTCTCAGGGATCTGACAGTGTCACGGAAGCAGCCCAAACTATAGCAGGGCCTTCTCTTCCCTATAACCCTATATTCTTTCCTATTCATTCTCAGCTTTTGAAATCTTTTGTATAAATAGGATTTATGAAAGCCATTTATTCAAACCCTAATCTAATACCCAGATTTCTCTATCTCTTCTGGAGGCTGAGTTAGCTTTCCTCATAGCTGTAAGAAAAATATTCCTGGTTTCTCCATACTGGAATCACATCACTTCATGTGTAAATAAGAGGCAGTCAGGTGAGCTGGAAAAAGCAACAGCCTGGACTTAAAAACAGCTGGATTCTAGTTTGGCCATTCTCTTAGCTAGTCCTAGCCTAGTGATCTTGAACAAGTCATTGGACACAATTCAGTGATGTCTCTGTTCTCTCTTTGTGAAACAGAATTTCAGAACTGGAAGAAATCTTGGATTAGAGCAAGGAACAGAAATTCAAGTGTCTAGATTGAGGAATTATAGGTAATGTGTGAAATGGGCCTGATGTCAGATAATAGAAAGTGATGAGGAGGACTTCCCTGGCGGTCCAGTGGTTAAGACTCTGAGCTTCCAAAGCAGGGTGGTGAGGATTTGATCCCTGGTCTGAGCACTAAGATCTCACATACCACAAGGCCAAAAAAATAAAAAAAAAAGTGATGATGATATGGTTTACTAGCGATCCAGTGCCCAGTCTAGTGGGGGGCAGCAGCTCATGGCTGATTGTTGTCATGAGAGACTCTGCCCAGACTTGACCTTTATATGTTTTAGGTGTGCTAAGTCGCTTCAGTCATGTCTAACTCTTTGTGACCCTGTGGACTGTAGCCCACCATACTTCTCTGTCCATGAGATTTCCCAGGAAAGAATACTGGAGTGTGTTGCCATGCCCTCCTCCAGGGGATCTTCCAGACCCGGGGATCTTCCAGGCCCAGGGATCAAACCCACGTCTCTTATGTCTCCTGCATTGGCAAACGGGTTCTTTACCACTAGCGCCACCTGGGAAGCCCCACAGAAGACCATAAATCCAGATTTATTGTGAAATCCTCTGATGTCCAAGTGTTCTTAAATATTTGAAAAAATAAAAACACCTCACATATCTACCAGGGGGACTTGGTATGCAGGTGGTCACTTAGTGATCCCTAGTAAGGGGTCTAGGGAGTCCCCACAGCTGCCTTTAGCTGCGGGATGAGTCCCCCTTGAGATAGGCACTGGGTGCAGACCGCTTCATGGTCATGGAGAGGGCTGCTAAGGATATTTGTTGTTTTTCTTCGCCTACTTTATAGGAGATTTGAATTTTGAGTCATGGGTTGCATCGGAACTAGAGTAGATATACCAGCAGAGAAGGATTTCCAGGACCACATTCTCTACTGAAATTCTGTGCATGTTTTTCTGGTTTAGTAGCATATCCAACAAAAGAACAAACAGCAAAGGCAGTGTGCTGAATGACTAGTGTTCAAATTGTTCCATTGCCTGACGGGGCTGTACTGAAAAGAGAACTATCTCCATAGGAGGCAGGTGAAGTTTGATACCCCTGTATATTAGCTGGCAAAAATCTCTTTAAGAAATCAATTTAAATATATTTCAGAGCAGGCCTTTAGAAAATCTCTGTCTTACATGCAAAGAGGCAGTAGAACAGTGTCTTGAAGAGTTCTACTTAGAGATGGTAACCTCTCTCAGCCTCAGTTTCTTCATCTGTAAAATGAACATTAGAATAGCAATTTTTAAGCTGAAGTATAGTTAATTTTGGGCTTCCCAATTGGCACTAGTGGTAAAGAAGCCATCTGCCAATGCCGGAGACCTAAGAGATGCGATTTCTATCCCTGGGTTGGGAGGATCCCCTGGAGGAGGGCATGGCAACTGACTCCAGTGTTCTTGCCTGGAGAATTCCATGGACAGAGGAGCCTGGTGTGCTATGGTCCATGGGGTCGCAAAGAGTAGGACACGACTGAAGTGACTTAGCATGCATAGTTAATGCATGCATAGTTAATTTACGATGTGTTGTTTCAAGTATATGGCAAAGCGATTCAGTTCCACACACTCATACACACGCACACACATACACACACACACACACATATTTTTTTCAGATTCTTTTCCATTATAGGTTATCACAAGATACTGAGTCTATTTCCCTGTGCTATACAGTAGATATTTGCTGTTTACTTATTTGATATATAATAGTGTGTCAATGGCACCCTACTCCAGTACTCTTGCCTGGAAAATCCCATGGACGGAGGAGCCTGGAAGGCTGGAGTCCATGGGGTCACTGAGCGTCGGACAAGACTGAGTGACTTCACTTTCACTTTTCACTTTCATGCATTGGAGAAGGAAATGGCAACCCACTCCAGTGTTCTTGCCTGGAGAATCCAGGGACGGGGGAGCCTGTTGGGCTGCCGTCTATGGGGTCGCACAGAGTCGGACATGACTGAAGTGACTTTGCAGCAGTAGCAATGTGTATATATAATCCCAAACCCCTAATTTATCTCTTCCCCACCCACCAATATCCCCACTGGTAACTATAAGTTTGTTTTCTATGTCTGAGCCTATTTCTGTTTTGTAAATGAGCTTGTTTGTAGTTTTTCTAGATTCCACATATAAGTGATATCCCATGATATTTGTCTTTTTCTGTCTTGCTTACTTCACTTAGGATGATAATCTCTAGATCCACCCATGTTGCTACAAATGACATTATTTCATTCTTTTTTATGGCTAATATTCCACTGTATATATGTACCATATCTTTACCCATTCATCTGTCAATGGACATATAAGTTGTTTCCATGTCTTGGCTCTTGTAAGTAGTGCTGCTGTGTGAACATTGGAATGCATGCATCTTTTTGAATTATAGTTTTTTCTGCATCTATGCCCAGGAGTTGGATCACAGGATTGTATGGTGACTCTATTTTTAGTTTTTTTAAGGAACCTCTACACTGTTCTTCATAGTGACTGCACCAGTTTTTTTATTCCCACCATCACTGTAGGAGGGTTCCTTTTTCTCCATATAATAGCAATATTAATACCTATATTCCTAGAGTTATTGTGAGGATATGATAAATCAGATAGTACATGAAAAATTCTTTGAAAAGTGCCTGCTGCCTGAGCACTAAACAAGCCATTATTTTACCTGCTCCCTACACCATTTCAGACTTAGTTCCACTTGTCAAGACTGAGGTAGTAATAGTAAATAAGTATTGCTCTGGGTAGATTTTTCAAAAATATATCGAGGGCTTCCCTGGGCACTCAGTGGTTAAGAATCCACCTGCCAATGTAGGAGACAAGGGTTCGATCTGATCTGGGCAGATCTCACATGCTGCGGAGAAATTAGGCCCAGGCACCACAAGTCTAGCTTGTGCTCTAGAGCTTGGGAGCTGCAACTCCTGAGCTCACACGTCCTGGAGCCCTGCTCGACGATAAGAGAAGTCACCACAGTGAGAAGCCCATGCACCACCACTACAGAGTAGCCCCTCAAAATAAATAATGAAATAAAATAAATAAATAAAAAAGTTTAAAAAACCTACATCTCTATTTTATTACAAAATATATTGAGAACATATACATGTATATGCATTATGACTAGCATAAATTGATCAGTATCTATAAATGATTAGCAAATTAGTAAGTTGGACTGTGTTAACATTGTTGTTTCCTCCCTGGTGCTTTGTGGGTTTGTTTTTTATTTTTAACTTTTTAGCTGTGCTGGGTCTTCATTGCTGTGCAGGTTTTTCTCTAGTTGTGGTGAGTGAGTGGGGGGTTGTGCTGCACTCTAGTTGCAGTGAGTGCGGGCTACTTTCCAGCTGCGGTGCTCAGGCTCATCATCATGGTGGCTTCTCTTGTTGCTGAATATGAGTTCTAGGCTTGCAGGCTCAGTGGTTGTGTCTCATGGGGTTACTTGCCCCGCAGCGCATGGAATCTTCCTGGAGCAGAGAACCAGTGTCCCCTGTAAACTCTTAACCACTGGACCACTAGGGAAGTCTTGCTTTGCATGTTTAAACTGAATAGTGTTGTCAGTATTATCAAATGCCTGCTGATTATACTACATTAATATTTTCCCTAACTAGGCAATATACTGACATTTAAAAAATATTTAATGTTACAAGTGCCCATAATTAGTAGAGCAAAGTTCAGTTAAATAGTGAAATTATTAGGTTAAAACTTAAATGTCAGTAGAGGCACAATCTCCTAATTTGGGGCAATTATCTGGTTCATTGCCTTTGCTCTGACATATATGTCATGATATACATACAAGGTAGGGCTTAGAGAAGACAATTTAATTAGTTTTTTTTTTTTCATTTACACTTTATTGCAACTCCTAGTAGTGAAAAAATTAGGCTGATGAACCAGTTGCTCTGCATCTGAATTACCAAAACATAAAAGCATGATGAAATGTTTTAACGAAACATGGTATTTGTTTTAGAAGAGCAAATGAAGACTATTTGTTACATAGAAGATGTGCCAGCATTGTTAATTTTAACTTTCATAAATGTAGTAATCACATTGAAGTATTTAACATGGTAAAGTCAGAAGCTATAAATTCTATTGACTCTAATTTTGAAATTTCAATAGTTTGAATATCCTTCTATGAATGGAAACACTATAGAGTAGTTTTTAAGTAATTTTAGTGGTTTCTGCAAATATGGATTCAATTACTTCTAAATTATGCATCAAGAATTTTGAATACAGTTCAGTGTGTAATCAACTTTTTGGTTATAAAGACTATTTCTTCATCCTTTGAAAGCACAAAAACTAAACAATAATCCATGATTTTTCTGTTTATTAATTTAAGTTTTTGTTTAAAAATAAGCCATTCTTAGAAACATAACTGAATAGTAAGAAGCAGATATAATTACATACACGCCATTTAATTCTTCTTATTTTCGTTTAATACTGCGAGGATTTGAAACGATTACTTCTCTTCATGAGCATCTTTCTGTAAATGTGGTAACCTAATATATTTATACTTTAACCAAGTAAAAATGAATAAATCTACTTTTGAAATAACATTAAGGCAATGATTAGTTGAGCATAATTTAATTTGTATTTTACATTTTATAGTTTTTTCATCAATTATGTATTTCCGGTAATATAATTTATAGTTTGAGAGAAGAGTAAATTAGAAGGGAAGGGACCATATGAACTGGGAATGAGACCACATTTATTTCACATGTATGTGATGAACATATGTATATTTGGCAAAAAAAAGATGGCTTGGAAATCAAGTTCTTTGGAAATGTTTGTCAGTGTTTGAGATTGCTGATCTGTGTCAAAAGGTACTAAGACTATGTTGGTAATGGAATATTTTGAGAAAGTGATCTTACTGTAAACTAGTTTATCCTATGCTACCTATAAAATATGAGTTTGTCAAGAATTCAGTGCTTTTGCTGAACTGCTGTCTCTGTGAAGGTAGGAATCACCTGGTTCCTTACCTTGGCCCACCAGCCCTGCATGTGGGATCATCCCTTTCTCACAAGCCTCACCTTCTGCCCGTCTGCTTGCTAACAGCATTCCAGCTGCAATGACCTCCTTCAGCTCCTGAAACTCACCCTGCTCCTTTCTCTGTCAGAGACTTACCTAACCGTTGTCTTAGTTCAACTTGACCATAAGATTTGTTTCCCAGGCATGTGGCTGTTATCATTCTGCTGCTAGTTGCTTCAGTCGTGTCCGACTCTGTGCG
>NW_011494956.1:2983936-2986738 GCF_000754665.1 Bison bison bison
TTACCTTGTAGGAAAGTGAGCGTGGTGAAGACAGAAGGCAAGTTTTCCTTCTTCATGGCTCTGCCTCACTGCTAGGCATAGTATCCTGCCTGCAGCAGGAGAACAGTGTATGTTTGTTGAATTCCCCAGCATTTAACCCACTGAATGCTTGAAAAATCATATACTAAAGTTGTTACTAAGCCAATATATTGTTTTCAACAGATTTTCCAGCTCTAAAATCCAAATCCAAACTGTTTTATATAATGTGTGCTGCTGCTGCTGCTAAGTCGCTTCAGTCGTGTCCGACTCTGTGTGACCCCATAGATGGCAGCCCATAATGTGTGCCCAGGTACAAATGTAATTGTTTATATTTACATGCTCTTAGAGGGCACAGTTAAATGCTCCAAAGCAAATGCTGACTTTGTTATATTTGTTAGCTGCATGGATTATTTCGAATATGCTACTGGAGTTCAGTGGACAAAAAACTCCAGAAAGAATGGAGAGACAGACACAGCAAAGCAAAAACAACATCCATTTGTGGATGTGACTGGTGATGGAAGTAAAGTCCGATGCTCTAAAGAGCAATATTACATAGGAACCTGGAATGTTAGGTTCATGAATCAAGGCAAATTTGAAGTGTTCAAATAGGAGATGGCAAGAGTGAACATTGACATTTTAGGAATCAGCAAACTAAAATGGACTGGAATGGGTGAATTTAGCTAAGATGACCATTATATCTACTACTGTGGGCAAGAATTCCCTAGAAGAAATGGAGTATCTATCATAGTCAACAAAGGAGTCTGAAATGCAGTACTTGGATGCAATCTCAAAAATGACAGAAATTCTCTGTTCATTTCCAAGGCAAACCATTCAATATCACAGTAATCCAAGTCTATGCCTCGACCAATAATGCTGAAGAAGCTGAAGTTGAATGATTCTGTGAAGACCTACATGGCCTTCTGTAACTAACACCCCAAAAAGATGTCCTTTTCATTAGAGGGTACTGGAATGCAAAAGTAGGAAGTCAAGAAATACCTGGACTAATGGGCAAATTTGGCTTTGGAGTACAGAATGAAGCAGGGCAAAGGCTAATAGAGTTTTTCCAAGAGAATGCACTGGTCATAGCAAACACCCTCTTCCAACAACACAAGAGAACACTCTACACATGGACATCACCAGATGGTCAATACCGAAATAAGATTGATTACATTCCTTGCAGCCAAAGATGGAGAAGCTCTACAGAGTCAGCAAAAACATGACTGGGAGCTGACTGTGGCTCAGATCATGAACTAGTTATTGCTAAATTCAGACTTAAATTGAAGAAAGTAGGGAAAACCACTAGACCATTCAGGTATGGCCTAAGTCAAATCCCTTATGACTATACAGTGGAAGTGACAAATAGATTCAAGGGATTAGATCTGATAGAGTGCCAGAAGAACTATGGACAGAGGCTCATGACATTGTACAGGAGGCAGTGATCAAGACCATCCCCAAGAGAAAGAAATGCAAAAAAGCAAACTGGTTGTCTGAGGAGGCCTTACAAACACCTATGAAAAGAAGAGAAGCAAAAGGCAAAGGAGAAAAGGAAAGATATACCCATTTGAATGCAGAGTTCCAGAGAATAGCAAGGAGAGATAAGAAAGCCTTCCTCAGTGATCAATGCAAAGAAATAGAGGAAAGTAATAGAATGGGGAAGACTAGAGATCTCTTCAAGAAAATTAGAGATACTAAGGGAGCATTTCATGCAAAGATGGGCACAATAAAGGACAGAAATGGTATGGACCTAACAGAAGCAGAAGATATTAAGAAGGGTGGCAAGAATACACAGAAGGACTGTACAAAAAAGATATTCATGACCCAGATAACCATGATGGTGTGATCATTCACCTAGAGCCAGACATCCTGGAATGCGAAGTCAAGTGGGCTTTAGGAAGCATCACTGCACAAAGCGAGTGGAGGTGATGGAATTCCAATTGAGCTATTTCAAATCCTAAAAGATGATGCTGTGAAAATGCTGTACTCAATATGCCAGCAAATTTGGGAAACTCCTCAGTGGCCACAGGACTGGAAAAGGTCAGCTTTCATTCCAATCCCAAAAAAAGGCAATGCCAAAGAATGCTCAAACTACCACACAATTGCACTCATCTCACACACTAGCAAAATAATGCTCAAAATTCTCCAAGCTAGGGTTCAACAGTATGTGAACTGTGAACTTCCAGATGTTTAAGCTGGTTTTAGAAAAGGCAGAGGAACCAGAGATCAGATTGCCAACATCTGCTGGATCATGGAAAAAGCAAAAAGAGTTCCAGAAAAACATCTGCTTCTGCTTTATTGACTTTGCCAAAGCCTTTGACTGGGTGGATCGCAACAATTCTGGAAAATTCAAGACGGGATAACCAGACCACCTGACCTGCCTCCTAAGAAATCTGTATGCAGGTCAAGAAGCAACAGTTAGAACTCTACATGGAACAACAGACTGGTTTCAAATTCAGAAAGGAGTATGTCAAGGCTGTATATTGTCACCCTGTTTATTTAATTTATATACAGAGTACATCATGATAAATGCTGAACTGAATGAAGCACAAGCTGGAATCAAGATTGCCAGGAGAATTATCAATAACCTCAGATATGCAGATGACACCACCCTTATGGCACAAAGTGAAGAAAAACTAAAGAGCCTCTTGATAAAAGTGAAAGTGGAGAGTGAAAAAGTTGGCTTAAAGCTCAGCATTCAGAAAACTAAGATCATGGCATCCAGTCCCATCACTTCATGGCAAATAGATGGGGAAACAGTGGAAACCCTGGCTGACTTTATTTCTGGGT
>NW_011494956.1:2986838-3013422 GCF_000754665.1 Bison bison bison
TTCTGGGTGCTCTAAAATCACTGCAGATGGTGATTGCAGCCATGAAATTAAAAGGCACTTACTCCTTGGAAGAAAAGTTATGACCAACGCATAATAAAAAGCAGAGACATTACTTTACCTACAAACGTCCTTCTGGTCAAAGCTATGGTTTTTCAAGTAGTTATGTGTGGATGTGAGAGTTGGACTATAAAGAAAGCTAAGCGCCAAAGAACTGATGCTTTTGAACTGTGGTATTGGAGAAGACTCTTGAGAGTCCCTTAGACTGCAAGGAGATCCAACCAGTCCATCCTAAAGGAAATCAGTCCTGAAAATTCATTGGAAGGACTGATGTTGAAGCTGAAACTCCAATACTTTGGCCACCTGATGTGAAGAACTTACTGAAAAAGACCCTGATGCTGGCAAAGACTGAAGGCAGGAGGAGAAGGGGATGATAGGATGAGATGGTTGGATGCCATCACCGACTCAGTGGACTTGGGTTTACTCAAACTCAAGTTTGAGTTTGAGTAAACCCTGGGTGTTGGTGATGGACAGGAAGGCCTGGCATGCTGCAGTCCAAGGGGTTGCAAAGAGTCGGACATTCTTGAGCGGCTGAACTGAACTGAATTTGATTATTTCAAGTTCAATCACTTGAACTTTAAAGGCATATTCTCTAAAACAAAGATAATAATGCTTCCCTTTTAGTATTGTGAGGCTTAAATGAATATATAAAGTGATCTTGGCATGTTATTAGTATGAAATATATGTTTTCCTTTTAATGTTTTTATAATGAATACTGCATCTGTGTGCTCCGTCACAGTCATGTCCGACTCTTTGTGACCCCATGAACTGTAGCCTGCCAGGCTCCTCTGACCTTGGGATTTCCCAGGCAAGAATACTGGAGTGGATTGTCATTTCCTCCTCCAGGGTATCTTCCCAACCCAGGGACAGAACTTGTATCTCTTGTGTCTCCTGCATTGGCGGGTGGATTCTTTACCATTGACCCTCCTGGGAAGCCTGATAATGAGTACTACTAGCGTAGAAACCCTAGCATCTGTATAAGTAGCTGCAATGTTAGATAATTGTCATGGTCAGATTTGCTTCTTCTGTAGTAGAGTTTCTTCAGAAATGGTATTTGTATCTTGCTATAAATCATAAGAGGGAAGACCTCATGATGTTGGAAGTACCCCCATGAGGCTGAGTTTCATGTGACCTGAGTTACTAGTTGTGTGACTTTGGCAGAGTTATATAATACTTCTAGGGCTCTAGTTGGCTTTAAAATATTCTCAGATGAAATAATCTCAGGATGGAACTTCTTTGACCAAATCTCAAAAGCCTACATCATTGTCTGAAGGTTCAGCCCCTCTTTCAGACTTTCAGACCTGTGGGTGTAATGACTGGCTTGCTTTTGACAGTTGGAGCAGGGAGGAGATACAGAGTGATAGGTTCTAATACTACCAGTGTTTTACCCAGCAAAATTTTGGATAAATAAAGCTTGTGACAACCTGAAGTCTAAAATGCCTCATCTGTGGGGGAGTTCCCGCGTAGTCTAGTCGTTAGAATTCTAAACTTTCACTGGCCACAGCCTGGGCTCAGTCCCTGGTCAGGGGACTGAGATTCTGCAAATCTCATGGTCCAGCCACACACACACACACAAAAATGAACAGAAAAAATAAAAAATATAAAATACCTCTTTTGAGATATATGTATATATACACACACACGTAGAAAAAGTTTGATATTTTTATATCACTGTATATGTATTACCAAAGCTCATTGCTATGCATAAAAATTCAGAATACAATCCAGTAGTTGACTATTCATACCATCAATGTCTTTCTTTCTCTCTCTTAGCCTGTAAATAGCCTAAATTTTAGACAACAATTTTAAATGCCAAGGACATCTTTGATATAACATAAAGTAATTTCCAATGATGACTGCTTGCTCTTCCCATGACAGGAATCAGCCACTCTATTTCCTCTTCGTTGTATGAATGTGTATATGTATTAATGGTGAACAATGGCGCATTTAATCTAGAAGCAAAAGGAGATGTTCTCAACCAGACAGTAGCATTTGATACAGAAAGGGAGGGTGTACCCACACACATAAGCAAAGGAGGGCAACTAATGAATAAAACATCTTTTTAGAAGTGCAGAAAAATCAGTTGCACCATGTTAAAGCTGTTGCCAGGCAACATATCTTTTCACAATAAACACTTGTGAGTCAGATAACTCATGGAGACATTGAATTGGCAAATGTAACTGCTCTCAGGCAACTTCTGCAGTGTAGAGAATGCTCACAATCCTTTGCACAACATCAGGAATGCCTCTCTCCTTGTAACCATTTCTCCTTTGAACCACATTATTTGTTTCCATCTCTTCATGGGAATTCCCAGTCTTTATGCCTGAATCCCTCTTTATCTTGCAAGCAGCCAGGATGCACATGCAGATCAGGAACACATTCTTCACGGTCTAGGGCTGGGAGAATGTCGTCATCCCACCTCAGGTGTGGAATGTGCAACTTTTGCAGAGGAGTTGAGAAATAAGAAAAGCTAGATCTATGAGGAATTTCTGTTGGTGCAAGAGAAAATTAAAACAAACACCATGCACGTTTATTTATTAAATCCAGTCAGGGAGAGAAAGGAACCCCACCCCCGACCTGCCCCCGCAGACTTGGCCATCGTGAGAGATGTGGGACACAACAGGAATAGGGATTGTCTTTTAGAGGATGGAATGAGATGACCTCAGGACCACCCACCCTTGTATTAGCAGAGCAGACAGAGAAAGCAGATTTTCGAACAGTAACTTGCTTGCTGTCTGATACTCCTGGCAGAAATACAAAAACATACTTCCATCTCAAATTTATGGCACCATAATGTATTCCCTCTAAGCTTTCCAGATCGCTCCCATTGCCAAATGTGACCAAAGCATAATCACAGCGACTAAAACAAATTAAATGTTCAGTTATAGACAAGCCCCTGCCCCCTAAAAAAAATGAGTAAGGGAAAGAAAAGCCCCCAGATTGGTAATAAATCAATGCCATGTCAGGTTTTTTAGTCAACAAGCTTAGAGCCAGAACTTTCCAGTGCTGCCAGGGGGCTATGTGATAAACGGAGGGAGAACTTCTCTCCTGCCGGATGGGCTGCACTGCACAGACCCAGGGCTCCTGAGTTCTGCTTTGTTTAGTATCTACAGCAACAATGGCCATCTTTTAAAAAATAATTTTAGATTATTCTCACATCGTGTTTCAAAGTATATCTCATTTTTTTTTGTGACAGCAAGATAAGTAACATATATCTTTTGCTACTTTAAGATAAATGCAATTTCAATATTTTCCATGTTTACTGAAAGTGAGATTAACATTTTACTGCAGAAATTTCCTCCCCTACAGGTTCAAGTTTAACATTTGAACACGTCCTCCCAAATACTACTTTACTGTTCTCCCATTATCCATTTTTTTGGTGTGTACAGAATTTTGCAATTTGATTAAGTTATATGACCCTTTTCTTTTAGGAGAAGAACGAATTAAGCTAACAAAGATTGAAAATTAGCAATTCTGAAAAAAAATTTAAGTCTCTTTCATATATTTGTACAAATTTTGGAGCTGGGTGTGGCCCTCAGAATTTATATATTCCAATTATTTTGTGATATAGAAATTGAGAGCCTGGAATCTGAAACAACTTGCTTGAGTTCATCAAATTAGTTAATTAACTGACTCTAAAACTCAGATGGGAGATTCCCTGGTAGCTCAGCTGGTAAAGAATCCTCCTGGCTCTCAGATTTAGCAATATTTTCTTATATATTATTTCTGCCTCTTCTTTATAATGAAATATGAAGAGACTTCAAAACACAAAATAAAGAGTAGTATTTTCAAAGTTTAAAAGGGAAAGGAATAAAAGCACAATGCCATTTTGAAATAGATACCTATTGTTATTCAGTTGCTAAGTTGTGTCCAGCTCTTTGTGAGCCCGTGGCCTGCAGCATGCCAGGCTTCCCTGAATTTCACTATCTTTCAGAATTTGCTCAAATTCTTACTTTTAAGGTTAAAAATTTACTGAGAAGAGAATTCCGTCTAAAGATGAGTCTTGAGTATATCAGCCAACAAATATGAAGTATTTGTGTAACAATTTGTGTGGCTATCATTCACTTTAATAAGAATGGCTGTGCCTTATCAATTTTTTTTCTTTTAGAAATATAAAATGAATAAACTATAGGTCATTTAAGACAGACTTGAAATGATACTGGTATATTAAAATTGATTGTCCAACTCTATAGTTGGTACTGTAGATTTAATTGATTGTCCTGTTCTACAAGTACACTCTGCAAGTGTTCGTCCCAGAACTAAATATTGTCACTTTATTATATACCTCAAAAATTATACTTTGTACATGGCATATATGTTAGTCATCTTAATGCATTAGTGTTAGATGAGGTACTAAGCTCATTCACCCATGAGACAGAGATAATAATGCTTGCCATAAACACCCAGACAGGAACAAAATGAAATCACAAATGTGAATTTATTATTAATTGTAAAGCACCATACAGACATAAAAAAGTACCTATTTTATTTCTTATATACAAATATCAGGGACCAAAGTATAATATTGAATTTTCCTTGCTTTGTCTCAAAGGGCAAATAATTAACAAGAAATTGTGTAGCAAAGAAATAGTCTAACATATAAGTATCTCAACTTTATGACCACCTGGGCCTTTGAAGTTATGGTAAAAACATTCCTAGCCAGTGGGTTCTTCTTATTATATGTCCATGAAGGGTTTCCATACATTTGTCAAAGTTTTAAAAATAATGACTTAAAATGTTTCTTCTGAATAGGCTTAAATTTTCACCACAAATTAAGTCACAATTGAAATAATAATTAATTTTGTTACAGAAATTCATATCAAGTTATAATAATTTCAGCCTATTTTTTGTAACTGCATGTTTCTCCTATTGCTTTAAAGCTAATTTAGGCCACATTATATACAAAATTAAATCTTACTTTTATAGCTACACCCTTGGGGTTCAATGAAAAGGCTTTATGAGCTAGAAATTAAAAGTACTGGTTGAAAATACTATTACATTATACCAGCTATTATTAAGGCAATTTACAAAGTTGGTGCTAAAACTATGCACATTTTTCATTGTTAGTCCTCATATATTCAGTAAGCCCATGGGACTGTTTGGTATATAATTTGGCAAATAAAATCACTTGAAAAGTAAATAGCAAATCAAGGGCATTTATCACAAAAGAAAATTACACTATACCAACAGCAACATTTATTTAAACCAATATTGTTATGAATTAACACATTTATACCAAGTGATTCCAGGAAGACATATGGATGCTACTACATTCCTCGGCTATAAATGAATGTGATTTCATCCTGGCAATTTCTTCTCTGAAACTGGGAAAAATGATGAAATTATTGAGAGCATACTTTCAATAAAATATACTTCTGATGTTTTAAGACTCTCAGTTTCTCTAAAAAAGTATGCTGTGATATGTACATATGTTTATGTTGTCTGAAAGCCTGCCGGGCCTCAGATAAATTTAAAATATCTTTCATAGTTTTAAAGAATATATAAGTTGAATATATACGTTTACCCTAGATAATAGACAGTTACAAATTTTTCCTTTCAAAGACTTGAAAAGATTAGTAATATTTAAATCACTATAACAAAAGCAAGCATATACAAAGATGTCATTTTTAATAATCTGTAATTTTGTGCGTTAAAATATGAAAACAAGAGACACTTTGAGACATTCTTGAACTTATTTTTTAAGTACATCTTGAGATTTTTGATGGTACATAGTGTTATGGTATTTCGTAATGAAAAAGCTTCTCTATTAAGAGAACAATATTTGACTGCTTCCAGTACAAGTGAAAAATGGCTATTAATGTTTTATGTTGAAAGAAAAACCATTTAATGTTCTACTTGATATACAACTGACATATAACACCTCTCGTAATGTTTAATTTTGTATACTTTTGCAGCAGTAAGTGATATTTCCACATGGAAGTGTATTTTTTATTTCTTCTTCTATTCACTATGGCTGATACTTTTGAACAGGTTGTGGTCACTACATTGTAGATTAATGAAAGTAACATTCCCTTCACACTGTGTCAGCCGTCAGGGTTAGGAAGAAGCAGAGGGTAATTTTAGGATCTGAAAGAAGTGACTATAAAGGGTAGAGTGAAAACAGTGGACCTTTTTCTAAGTCAGAAGAATCAAATCTCTTTTGTGAGAACATGATTCTTGTCAGGCCAAAGCAGGGATAACAAATCCAAGTATCTATGTGCACCTGTCAGTGTGTGAATCATGCCAATATATGGCCACAGGGAATGGTGGGCTTGGAAAGAACTAACTTGCAAGGGCATGTCTGCTTAGACGCAAGTAAATGGAGAAATTTGAAAAATGCTATGATGCCAAAGCAGGCTTCTGAAAGCTAAATTTACCCAATAGGGTTGCCACTTAGCAAGCCCTGAAAATTTAACTTTGTGTGTGTGTGTGTTCTCAGTTTCTAGCCAGGAAGTCCCTACGGAGATGAAGAGCGGGAAGCAGTGCAGTAACTGGTTGAAACCGTTCCACAAGGGAAATTTCACTAGATTTCAGAGATACTGATAGATTACAAATACTCTGGAAATCTACCACTCAAGCTTGTGGACGTTTGAGTAAACTTTGGATGACTAATAGGTAACTAACTCCTGGTGAGGGCAAAATAAAGCAGATAAATGATATATGTTAAACTAGTAAATTATTTAAAGTTTCTACCTTCTTATTAGGGCAATTTCTTTTTTGTCCGAAACATAAGGAAAATGGATTCTGTTTATGTGGAAAAGCTGAAAACTGTTTCTTTATTGAGTTTCCATATTCATAACTCCAGCAAATAATTAATGTAACTAATCTGATTTCATGAAAAGTAATTCAGTTTTATGATGTCTACAACAATTAAATTTATCAAGACCCATAATTATAAAATAGAAAAAAGCATGATAATCTGTGAAATTACATATATCAAAATGTTTCCATAAGAGGATTTATTTTTTTACATATTAACAAGTATATATATTATAAAACTCAGATTATTTTATAATTTTATAATAAAACACAATAGATTTTTTAGTTTAAGAATTGAAATTTGGACTTAACCTTTGGACAGTTCCACATGATGTTAATAATATGTTTTAGTCATTTAAAATATTCTGACTGTTCTTATTTATGGAATCATTCATTAGGGGCCCTTAGTCCAGAAATTTGTTTGCTCTAAATAAGTAAGATTGAAGATCAAAGCTTTATATTTATGATGAAAAAGAAGATAGCCATAGAATTAATGTTTAATTCCCTAAACAATTATTGTATCCCTAAACAATTAGTTCACATGCTTTTCTGGTATCTCTAAATGAATGATTTTAAATATGACTAATAAGTAAATGGGGGGAAAAGACTACATTACTTAGGAATTTTATTAGACTGTCAATTTAAATACTCATTCCTCTGACAAAGTGCAACTTCACATTTAAATAAATGTATATTAAACACTTTAAATTGATAGCACCAAGTCTTCCCTTGGGTATGAATCATTTAGACTTTTCTAGTACACTGTTGCAAAGCATGATATTATAATACATTAATCTAGTATATTAATATCTTTGGTTATAAATTCATCATTAAGAGGTAAAAGTGTGCCTAATATAGCAAAATAATTATTTTTTCTGTTATATCCAAAAAAATCATTATATTTCAACTGTATCAGTTTATTCATACAAGGATTCACAACCAAAATGCATGTGGTTTTGTTCTGTATCTTTAGAGTTGTTAGGATATAAGCTGTTTTATTATTACAGCAGATCATTTTTGGACACATCATAAAATCAAATTATGAAAGTTGAAATGAGATATTAAATCTGTCATACTGATCTTTTCTCTTGAAAGCCAAGATTTTAAAATTTCAAATTATACCAAACTGATTTGTTAGTTTCAAAGCTCTTCTGACACTAACATGGTTTAAACTGATAGGAAATAGTACAGCGTCAAACCATTCCTGGAGTGCAGAAATATTTTTTAAAATTTAACAACACTGAATTCTTTACTATGTGATAGCTAACACATATATTGTTAATTGAAAAGAACAAATATGAAAATATCATTTAGAGATGAGCTAGCAAATCATTCAATTTTAACTTATTGCATTTGAAGATTGAGGAAAATTGCATTGTTTAAAATGCTAATGTATCCTTTTCTGCTTGACCTTTTAAGAATCTAGGAAGAATAGTTAAAATATACTTGGAGAGTGTTTATCTACTAATCCACCTAGATTATTTATAATCAATAACACATTAATATGTTAAGTAAAAGGGCTGCAAGTTAAGAAATTACAGATGAAATGTTCACAAATATTTTTAGTGAGCTAAGTTCCACCAAATTTATTTTTGAAAACCCTTTCATGTTCATAAATACATAACGTCTCACCACATCTTCTAAGTGTTTACTTCGATTCGGACAGATAGTCAATCCTTTGTTAATTAAATATATATACCCAAGTTGGGTTTTAAAAGATGTATCAATGAATTCAAATTAGTTTGTGAAATGTTAGGCAAATCAAATTTGGATTTCCCCTGCTTTGAATATCCACTTGTCTCGATTCTTCCCACCTGCTGCCATGTGTTCATTCTTTTTTCAAAGCTTCATCTATTTGCAAAAAAAAGAAAGAAATTGGTATTGTCTTGTGTTGTTTCATCCTTAAAGTGAAACCATTTGCAAGAAAATTATAGGTCCCTAGTGTTGAGCTTCTTTGCATATTAATTTTGTTAGCCTTACCTCCTGTGGTCTTTAGTTCTGGAAGGCCTATTAGATAATACACAAGATAAATTTTTCCCTTGTATCTTTGAGCTAGTAGAAAATACATCCATTTTCTCTTAAAACTGAAATTTGCAGTACTAGTCACGCATATTTTCCTGTATTCTACAAATAGAGATTTATTTAATTAAGCATGTTAAGCATTGGAATAGTCAATATTGGTTATATTCCTGTAACCCAAGTTCCTGAGAATATATATTAAAGTAAATATAAGTATTGCACAGCATTCCAAACTAGTTGGTGTAATATCATGAAATTTGAACTTTGAATAAAAGCCTGAAATCATAAAGATTACTTTTTACTATAAATAAGAAATAGTCCAAACAAGTATAGAAAGGCAACTCATTCATGCATATTGGAAATATAATGATATAAGATAATCTAATCTAGATGGAAGTTATCCATTGCTAGTGACACAAGCATACAAGGATGTACTGAAAGAAGGACACGCTCTTAGCACTTAAAAAATTCCAGATGTTAGTTCTTCATTTCTCTCTTTGTAACATTTCATTAGGACCTAAAATTAGCTTACACTGTTTAGGTTCATCCTTTTTGAACACTAATGTTTTGAAAATTCCTAAATTTGACGTGGAAGTTTGAAACCAATTTAAGAGATTAAACATGACAATGAAAAGAGAATATAAGAGAGTGAAACAGTGATCTCTGTTAGAAGTTAGAGTAATTAAGAATAAAGAATATAGAGTGAGTTTGATAAAGCTTTCCCCTTAAAAAAGTGGCATTGTTTTTAATCAGAGCATTTAAACTGTACCTATAAAGGCAAGATGAACATTGCTTGCTCTTGAGAAGAGGTTCAGGGGCTTATAGTCTTTGAGAATTTTATAAAATTTCTGAATATCTTTAATTTTTGGAATTGTTTTACTGTCATAGAAAGGAAGCAATAAAAATGTTACCAGTCAAAAAAGTAATTCTTTTATATGTTATTTAAAACAGATCAATGATAACTTGTACTAGTGGAAAAATATTTTAACAAGAGATTCACAAAAATCAAGATTTTTACATTTGTTTATATTTTTAAATAATTTTATTTATTTATTTTTGGCTGTGCTGGGTCTTTTTTGTTGCATATAGGCTTTCCTTAGTTGTGGCCAGCAGTACTCTTGCCTGGAAAATCCCATGGATGGAGGAGCCTGGTGGGCTGCAGTCCATGGGGTTGCTAAAAGTCGGACACGACTGAGTGACTTCACTTTCACTTTTCACTTTCCTGCATTGGAGAAGGAAATGGCAACCCACTCCAGTGTTCTTGCCTGGAGAATCCCAGGGACGGGGGAGCCTGGTGGGCTGCCGTCTATGGGGTTGCACAGAGTCGGACACGACTGAAATGACTTAGCAGCAGCAGTTGTGGCCAGTGGAGGCTACTCTCTAGTTGGGGTGTGTGGGATGCTCATTGCAGTGGCTTCTCTTGTTGCAGAGCACAGGCTCTAGGGTGCACAGGCTTCAGTAGTGGTGGCATGTGGGCTTAGTGGTTGTAGCTCTCGGGCTCTAGAGCACAGGCTCATGGGCTTAGTTGCTCTGCAGCACGTGGGATCTTCCCAGATCCGGGATCGAACCTACATGTCCTGGTGGGAAGATGCTTTACCACTGAGCCACCAGAGAAGTCCTACATTTGTACATTTTTTAACATTATGAACTTATAGATATGTATGATGATCGGACACTAGGGAGAAATCAACGTGCTTCAATATTTAAAATGATATATCCTATATTGACCATTTAAAAGCTGAGTTTATTATTAGTAAAACTTTCTTCAAACTCTTAGAACTGTCAGAATTGACACTTTTTTAGGCTAAAGTGGACAAAGTGAAGAGAAAATAGAAATGGTTGGTGACCTAACCTTTTCATCTAACATATGTTACCATTATCTTTTAAAATATTATATGATAATGAAGTAAAAATTAAAATGGGTTTTATAATATATGAAGTCACATTTCAAAAATCCAGCAAACCTTATTTTTAAAAATATGTTTATTTATTTGGCCTCATTAGGTCTTGTGCAGTATGTGGGGTCTTCATTGTATCATGCAGGATCTTTCATGGTGGTGCATGGAGTCACTGGTTGTGTGTGTGGGCTCGTCAGTTTCAGTGCATGGACTCAGTTGCTCTGCAGCATGTGAGATATTAGTTCCCTGATCAAAGATTGAACCCGTGTCCCCTGGATTGGAAGGTGGATTATTAACCACTGGATCACCAGGGAAGTACTCAAAAAATACTTTGATGGGAACCAGGAAACCTTTACTTCTATATCTAAAAGATACATATTTTTAAAATCTATCAAGTAGAAAAATCACAGAATATATGTTTTTCAGAGATAAGAGAAAACATAGAATACAGAAATGTGTTTAAATGAAATTCTTATTTTAATTAAGTATTGGGATTAAGCCTTAAGGTAAATATGAACCAAACACACAAGGAATGAAAATTACTACATTTTTATGTCTAAAGTTTTAATATGTTTGTTTTGCTATCAAACTATGTTTTGCTTTCCAGTACAAAGCTCAAGGATATTAAAATTATAATAGCAGTTTAATAATATGTTCTTCTATGCTTCCTAATTTTATTGCTTTGTTTATATAACTATTGAAGAAAGCATTATCCAGAAAAATGATTTTAACCTTTATGTATCTGATCAAAGTATAGAAGTTTGAAAGTGAGGCCTTCTTGTTAGAAGTAGTCTTAAGAATGTCACATAGGTTTATTTAGCCTCCTGGTGTTTTATAAGAACAAAAATGTCAGAGGAGTAAGATAGAGAATGATGAATGGTGATATATTACCCTAAGAAAAATGGTGACCACAGACCTCATGACTTTGACTTCTTCCATTGCAGTATGCTTCAAAGCAGAGAGCAGTTTTACAGTTTTAAGTTAATTTATATTCTTTAATTCATTTGCTTTCTTATTGATTCTACCACTTAGGAAAATGCATGTAATATGTGATATTTGTTTTTTGCCAATAAGAAATGTGCATATTTTTGACACAGAAAGATAATCTTAGCAGGTAAAATCTTTTTATTTTTAATTTAAATATTTGTTTCAAGTACATTTTAAAAATGCACATTTTAATTCAGTTATTTGCTGCCCTAAAGCATATGCTCCTCAGCCCTTTATCCTAAGAAACCTAAAATTCTGCACGTATCAAATTTCCTCAAATTTTGTAATAATTATGATACTCTGACTCTCTTCTGAACTACTCCTTGTAAGTCTTGCTCATTCCTACCTCTTTTCATTATACTCATCGTGTTTGAAAGTTTTTCTCATTTTCTCCCACCAAAACTAAGTTGTGTTCTTTCCTCAATACCTAGCTCAAGCCAGTCTTCACTAACCATAATATCATAGCATCTCTATGCACCAAAGATGCATATGGATGTAATGACTATTTCCATGCGGCTTCATGGGTTTGGGTAGCTGTTTTATCTATTCATACATTATGAAAGTAAAAGTGTTAGTCATTTAGTCGTGTCTAACTCCTTGTGACCCCATGGACTGTAGCCCGCCAGGCTCCTCTGTTCATGGACTTCTCAGGGCAAGAATAGTGGAGTGGGTTGCCATTCCTTTCTCCAGGGGATCTTCATACCTCACCTCCTCAATTTAAGTGTACATTTCTTGACAATAGGACCTGGGCTCATAAAATCTTTAGGTAACAAGACTTAAAATCAGAATGAAATCTCATATTTCCTATTTTTATTGTCCAGTGTATTTTTCACTTTGTCATAACCTGTGATATTACTGTGGCAACAAAAATAGGTTTCTTTTTTGAATATCCATTACTAATTAACTTGAGTTGAATTGTTAAAAATCCAACCAAAATTAAATGTGGCAGCATGTGTATATGTCAAGGAAGGTGAGAGGTTTTATGTATGTATGTGGCAGCTACTAGAAGTCTACGAAGCTCTTGAATGAATAATTGAAAATATCTGAATAAATCTTCTATTTATTATTGCCACAGTGCATAATAGAAGTCTGGACATAAAATGTGGTAAAGAACCCACCCGCCAATGCAGAACACAAGAGAGATGGGTTTGATTCCTGGGTTGGGAAGATCCCCTGGAATAGGAAATGGCAAACCGCTGCAGCATTCTTGCAAATCATGGACAGAGGAGCCTGGCAGGCTACAGTCCATGGGGTTGCAAAGAGTTGGATACAACTGAGCACAGAAGCACAGCACACAGGACATGAAAAATAAATGTTAAATATATTAACACCAATGTGATTATTAATTCATTTATGAAAACTTATTACCTTTTGATATTTTACTTGTTTTAGAAAAGTAAAAATTACTAGAGTACTTATCTCAACAATTATGTATCTATACTTTGCTTACTTTTTATATAGCATATTTATGTCCTTCAGGTATATTTAAAAATCATTAAGTATATACTGATTTACAATATTAGCATTGTATTAAAATAATCAGCTAAGTCTATAATTCAGGTTATAGGAAAATAGAAGATAATATTAATATTTCTACCCTTGAAATTAATATAACTAAAATCCTGTTTTACAGAATATATTTACATTATTCATTTTCTTTTAAAATATAATGAATACATTTAAAATAGTTTTCTAGCAATAATGCATTAGAAAAGTATTTTTTATTCTATACTGTGTAGATACTATAATTTTAAGTGAGAAAACTTTTAAAAAGGAAAGCCATATTAAATTTTCTTCCTCAGCAAGTTTCCCTTTTGATGATTCTTGGAGTTTAAAAGGCACATTTCAAGAAATTTTTTTTCTTTTTCTCATAACCTTCTCAAAATAGAATTAATTTCCATAGACTAGAAAAGCTGTCAGGTCTCTTTATATTTTATAAACAAAGAGATCCCATTGGCTTTCTAACATATGAAAGCAAAGAAAATAGATGCTGAAATCAGGAAATGGAAAAACGCAGGAAATGAGATAGAAACCATGAAGAAAAAGAAACAAGAACTCCCAGATGCAGTTTAAGACAGTCACTCAGGAGTGGACACAGGAGGCTCCTCTCTCCTCCAAACAATCTGCTTCCACTAGAAACATGTTGGCTGACACCCATTGCTCTCAATCCCCACTTACTCAATTTTTTCTTGGGTTTTTAAGTGACTTGAATATGTTTGTAAGTTGTTTCAGTATTTGACTTTTAAGCATATATTGAATAACTAAAATTCCTAGTGATAAAATATTTTCAATTGATCTGTGATGTTTTATCTTAAATTTACTAAATATATATTTAAAATAGGTACTGAAAAATATTAAACATTAATATTGTGAGCTTTGAAATGGTAAGGGTTTATCATCACATATATTCTTGGCCATATTTACAAACAATAATTGTTTTAGATATGTGATAGAAAAAAATTCTTATGTTGGCCTGAACGACGAAAGAGTCTTTCACATGTAATTTATAACAAGTTTTATGCAGGATCTGGGGCAGAGATTCCTCTGCAGGTTGTCAGGATTAGGGAGGAAGAACTCTTTTCTCTCTAGATTTAATAGCTGGCAGCATAAGAAAGTGTAACAGATTCTTTCTTCTCTAATTTTTTCCCTTATTCCCCAGGGAACTTGTATTATGGAATAATGTAGAATGTAATATACCTTTTCTCCACCATCCTAAAATATCTCAAGTATTAGAAAAGCATTCTTTCCAAGTTTTATGTTTTAATAAGACATTGATGGAACAGAAGACTCGGTGTGACCCATGTTACAGACATGAACTAATGTCTGATATGAAGTTTTTGTCCCATCACTGGGAAATCCCAGCTGACCCTTGCCAAGAAACTCCCACTGTCCTCATTTGCAAACACTGAAAGCTTCCAGTTCATAAATACATCATTTGACAACATGGAACTCTGATGTAACAATTCAAAAATAAATTCTGAAGGTCAGTGGCTTGGAGTAATAAAAAGGTGAAGGGATAGGAAAGCCATACCAGAGCCTGGTATATGCAGAAGGGAGGCATTCAAAGAAAAGACGTGTCTGAACCCATGACAGAGCACACAAGTCTCACTTTTCAGCAGGACAGGTCCTGAATGTGGCATCCAGGCGACTCCAGACCTTGCTTACCCATGGAAGTTTAGCACATCACACCAGTGCTTACAATTTGGAGAAGACAGTAGAATTCCTGAATTGCATGAATATAGGAATTTATTACTTAGGTTTTAATAACTAGAGAATGAGAAGGGTACAGGGCCATAAACATTCATATGTAGAAATAGCTAAAGCATGGAATTAGCTATAAGTTAGACTGATTTTGACATTTGTCCTTGAAGGTATATGGACCCTGCAACATGAAAAAGCTCTGGAAACTCTGTAGACCATCAGGCCCTTAGGGCTTTAAGGATTCTACTATAGGCCCAAGAGGACCATCTCTGTTTCTTTTGCTTGATGGTCTGAGGGGGCCAGATGAGTTTAACTTTGAAGACTGTGATAGATTACTCCGATAATCTACTCTATTGTGATAGAGTACTCCTGAGGTGAAAATAAAGGGAGTTGTGGGACTTCTCTGTGGTCCAGTGGTTAAGAATTCACTTGCCAAATTTGGACTTAAATTGAAGAAACTAGGAAAAACTGCTAGGTAATTAAGGTATGACCTAAATCAAATCCCTTACTATTATAGAGTGGAAGTGACAGATTCAAGGAATTAGATCTGATAGAGTGCCTGAAGAACTATGGATGGAGATTCATGATATTGTACAGGAGGCAGTGATTAAGACCATCCCCAAGAAAAAGAAATGTAAAAAGGCAAAATAGTTGTCTGAGGAGACCTTACAAATAGCTGAAAAAAGAAGAGAAGTGAAAGGCAAAGGAGAAAAGGAAAGATATACCCATTTGAATGCAGAGTTCCAAAGAATAGCAAGGAGAGATAAGAAAGCCTTCCTCAGTGATCAATGCAAAGAAATAGAGGGAAAAAATAGAATGGGAAAGACTAGAGATCTCTTCAAGAAAATTAGAGATACCCAGGGAACATTTCATGCAAAGATGGGCACAATAAAGGACAGAAATGATATGGATCTAACAGAAGCAGGAGATATTAAGAAGAGGTGGCAAGGATACACAGAAGATCTATACAAAAAATATCTTCACGACCCAGATAATCATGATGGTGTGATCACTCACCTAGACCCAGACATCCTGGAATGTGAAGTCAAGTGGGCCTTAGGAAGCATCACTATGAACAAAGCTGGTGGAGGTGATGGAATTCCAGCTGAGCTATTTCAAATCCTGAAAGATGATGCTGTGATAGTGCTGCACTCAATAAGCCAGCATATTTGGAAAATTCAGCAGTGGCCACAGGACTGGAAAAGGTCAGTTTTCATTCTAATCCTAAAGAAGGGCAATGTCAAAGAATGTTTAAACTACCACACAGTTGCACTCATCCTGCACACTAGCAAAGTAATGCTCAGATTTTTCCAAGCCAGGCTTTAGCAATATGTGAACTATGAACTTCCATATGTTCAAGCTGGATTTAGAAAAGACAGAGGAACCAGAGGTCAAATTGCCAACATCTGTTGGATCATTGGAAAAGCAAGAGAGTTCCAGAAAAATATCTACTTCTGCTTTACTGATTGTGCCAAAGCCTTTAACTATGTGGATCACAACAAGATGTGGAAAATTGTTCTAGAGATAGGAGTTCCAGACCACCTGACCTTCCTCCTGAAAAATCTGTATGCAGGTCAAGGGGCAATAGTTAGAACTGGACATGGAAGCACAGACTGGTTCCAAATTGGGAAAGGAGTACGTCAAGGCTGTATATTGTCACCCTGCTTATTTAACTTATATGCGAAGTACATCATGCAAAATGCCAGACTGGGTGAAGCACAAGCTGGAATCAAGGTTGCTGGGAGAAATATCAATAGCCTCTTGTACACAGATGACACCACCCTTATGGCAGAAAGTGAAGAAGAACTAAAGACACTCTTGATGAAAGTGAAACAGGAGAGTGAAAAAGCTGGCTTAAAACTCAATATTCAAAAAACTAAGATATGGTATCAGGTCCCATCAATTCATGGTAAATAGATGGGGAAACAATGGAAACAATGACAGACTTTATTTTTTTGGCTCCAGAATCACTGCAGATGGTGACTGCAGTCATGAAATTAAAAGACCCTTGCTCCTTGGAAGGAAAGCTATGACCAACCTATGTGTGTGCTTAGTCACTTCAGTCGCGTCCGACTCTCTGCGACACCACGGACCATGGCCAGCCAGGCCCCTCTGTCCATGAGATTCTCCGGGCAAGAATACTGGAGTGGGTTTCCATTTCCTTCTCTAGTGATAAAGTATGAAGTGAGTGAAATGAGTGAAGTGAAGTCGCTCAGTCGTGTCCGGCTCTTTGCGACCCATGGACTGTAGCCTGCCAGGTTTCTCTGTCTGTGGAATTCTCCAGGCAAGAATACTGGGGTGGGTTGCCATTTACTTTTCCCATGGATCTTCCCAATTCAGGGATCAAAACTGGGTCTCCCACATTGCAGGCAGATTCTTTACCTACAGATTCACCTGGAAAGGCCCAATTATATGTAGTTGGGAAGATAAATTCAAAATATAAGAAAAGTTTTACAACAATGTTAACAATTCACAGTAAAAAAAAAAAAAACACAGAAATTGAAAAGTAACACGTGATAAACTTGGAAATCAATGAACTTTGTTTAAGGTTTGCATAGCACCCTGACCACTAACAGAAAAAAAAAAATGTATTTGTTCTATGTGTTAATAAAACAAAATACTAGATTGTAGATTGGTATTCAGAGGCTGGACCCAGGATTACTTCTAGGTTTTGATATCCTATTACTCCTAGTTGTTCATGTTAACAAAAGGATGAGCTTTGGGACAGATGTATAGTTTCTCTTGGCAGTTGTTTATTTACTCACCCAACAAATATTCTTTGAGTGCTTACAATGCAAATGGAAATGGAACTAAACAGATATATATGGTTCCTCCTTTCTGAAACTTGCAGTTCCAGGAACTAGAGAAGACAGATATGGAAGAGTTAATTTCAATTGAAATCTATGTTACAAAAAGACATTTACAGATTCTTTTTTTTTTTTTTGGTACAGCAGTTTTCCTGTATATATATATGTATATGTATATGTATATATGGCTCTAAATAAAAAGTACAAAGTGCAAAAAAAAAAAAAAGACATTTACACAGTGCTATGTAAGTACATGCTAAGACCTAATCTAGTCTGAAGGCATTAGAGGAAAGAAATGCCTTTTAAACCAAGACTAAACAGTAGGAAACTTTTAATTAGGCATATGGATGCAGAAAGAAGTAGATGAATTTCAGGGATACCGAAGAGACACAAATGATAAAGTTTAACTAATCTCATGTTTGAAGCATAACACCTAGTTCTCTGCTTAAATAACTAAATGAATGATAGTTTTGTATTTATGAATAAGGAGCCTGGAGTTTGGAGTAAAGTGAGGATAATAAAAGAAAAGGACTAATGCATTCCGTACCTGAGATGTGAAACTTTCAAGAAGTGATTCCAAATAGAGGTTAACTATTTGGATTTTGAGGTCAGGAAATGGTTTGTTCTGGCTATATGTGCTTGGGAGTCACTGCTATGTAGTGTGGAGTTCCAAGGAATGACAACATTAAAAATGAAGAGAGAAGCAGCAAGAGAACAAGCAAAGGACAGACCAAAAGAAAGGGATTCTTGAAGTTTTGGAAAAGGAAATACTCAGCTAAAATTAAACCTAGAAAAGTCCAATACATGAGGATTGAAAAGATTCTGTTATTTAATATATTGTACTCTTCCAGTTATTCATTGTAACCAATCACCCCAAAACTTAGTGGCTTAAAATAGTCATTTTAACTATTTTTTATGGTTTTGGGGTGAACTCGGCTCAGCTGCTCTGTCAGACAACTACTAATATGGAATCGTCTTCAGCAGACAGGACAGTGAATATGGCTTCTTCCCTCGCATGCTCGGTGTCTCTTCCCAACATAGAAGCCTACACTTCTTACATGGCAGCCCAGGGCTCTAAGCGAAAGAAAGCAGAAGCTGCCAGAAGAGATAAGAACTACACTTAGACCTGATACAATGTTACTTCTTTTAAATTTAATTTTTATTTCTATTGGGGTATAGTTGATTTACAGTGTTATTGTGGGTATTCAGCAAAGTGATTCAGTTATACACATCCATATATCCATTCTTTTTCAGTTGCTTTTCTCATATAGGTTATCATAGAATATTGCTTTGCGTTCCCTATGCTATACAGTAGGTCCTTGTTGATTATCTATTTTATACACAGTAGTGTGTACCTGTTAACTCCAAACTCCTAATTAATCCCTGCCCCCCACATTTCTCCTTTGGTAACCTGTATCTTTAGTGCCTAAACTAATGCTTAATACATACATGTTGAATGATTTAAAAAGTAAAAATAAGCTTTCTCATTTTTTGAGAAATTTAACACTCCAAATAATACCTCTATATATGATACTTTTCTTGAAATATTGCTTGTTGAAAATTTTGGTGAGCATATTTCATACTTGCCAGCACCAACATTGTCATCATCACAATGCATTAAGTTACTACTTTCTGGTATTATTGAGATGTAGATTTTCTTCTCAAAACAATCATTGTTTCAAAGAAAGCAGAAAAAATATAAATACATCAAAAAAAAAAAAAAACAAACAGAACATGTACATGCAGTCTATAATACAGAGGTTACAAATCAAATGTTAAATGTATATGTAGAAAGATAAGAAGTGTATAGTGAGTTTTATGTTTCGAAAGGTATTTGGGAACTTCTAGTTAGGAATTCATAGGATTTCACTGATTCTTCATAGGATTTCACTGATTCTTTGAATAAGGAAGACTTATTTCAATAAGGAGGAATCAGTGGTCATGCACTGGAATATGCCCATGCTCCATTATTTCTGAGACTGCAGGAAGGCAAGCATGAAGAGAGAAGACCACAGGGGCAAGGAATTGCTAGCAGAATGCTGAGCATTTGTGAGTAAAACTCTTTCTAGCTTCAGTGCCAGCAGGTAGGACCTTTTGAATGTTGCCCTTTCCCTGTTTCAGTTTTTCCTCTTTTGCACTGCTGTGTGATCTTGACAATCACTGTGCAGGCACCCTGTCCTGAACCTGAAGTGCTAGCTAAACTCAGTGAAAAGTGTTTAGGGATGTAGAATTCCTGCTGTTTTAGGGACTGCCAAACCTTGCTTTGTCTCTAAGAGGACAAACGGCTTTGAACAAGTATAATTCAGCTATACAGAAGGACCATACACGAAGGCATTTCTGGTACTTCTCCACAATGATGGTTAATATCTTGACCACTGATAATATGTAAAAGATTTTAATAGTTGGAAATAATATGCTTGAGTCTTTAAAATCATAAAGATCAATGTAAAACTTGGATTTGGGTCCTAATAAAATCATTGGTGTATTTTTATATTGGTGAGATCTGGTCCAAGAAATTTAGTTGACTTCAGTTTTAACATATACTAACACTGTAATCCTTTCATGACCAAGACCAAGACCAAGACTGGTATAATTTCAAGATTTATTTTATTAAAAGTTAAAAATACAGTGTCTGGAATAAGAAAAGAAATAGAATCACCATACCTGTCTGATTAAACCACCTCTGTGTTACTGAACTTAGTTCTGAGCATTGCATTTTATAAGAAGGCACTTGGCATAATAAATGTCTGAAAGTTATTTCAAATGATAAATATTAGAAGTTACTGAAGGAAATACAGGAAAGGAAATTATTAAAAGGAAAAGACATAAAGTCTATAATAGTCAAACTTTCCTAGAGTTATCTGGTGGGGAAATCCAGGTTGAGCAATGTAGAGTAATTTCCTTCTCCACTAGTGAGGAAATTGTATTCACTCACTCATTCATTCATTGAATAGTTATGAGCTCCTCTGTGTGCCAAGCGTTGTACTGGGGATTGCAGATAAGAAAGGGAACAAAACACAAAAAATTCCTGTATTCAAGGAGCTCCCATTGACTTTTTGCACCTTAAAATGTAAAAGTTCAGAATAGATTGCTATTATAATTCTACCTTTAGAGCTTAAAATTCTTAGCAATATTTTAGTTAAGATCGTTGTTGGAAACAAAAATGCTTCATAAACTCTTTATGTGAGGTTTTAGATGTCTGTTATGTGGATGCTTCTGCTGCCCCTAAATTTAAAGACAGCATAGAACACATGATTCCATCTGGATAAGTAACTAAAGGAAAAAAAAAAAAAACACATTGTGAACTTTATTCAATGAGGGCTAACAAAAATATTGAGTCTGTAGAGGTTAGACAACCCACCTTTCTCAAACTTTGATTTCAAGTTTCACATGTGCATTCACGCCATGTATTGTATGGGTCAATGGGCTGAAACCACATGGTTTTTAAGGTAGTTAATATTATCAAAGGAGCATCTGGAGGATGTTCAAGGTTAATGAGAATTCCATCTTTGAACATTTCATTGAACATTGGGAGTTCCTTCTAAAATGTCTAGACTCAGTAAGCTATCATTTTATCAACAGGAGCTAAAAATTTGCTAATTAACATTCTCTGTTTTCACAAATAAAATGTCAGAAAGGAATAAATGGCACTCTTAAAGTTTCTCCATTTAATATGTGAAAGGATGTAGACTCATAAAGCAAGCAGACATATATATATGTGTGTGTGTATACGGACTCATACATATGTGGATAACATAATACAAAAGCAAGTTGTGCAAATATGGTCTCAAAGTAGTTTTCTATAAAACACAGATGTTTGATTATATTGCAGCATTATTAACTTAAGTGAAGCACACTTAAAATATTCTATTTTTATTTTGAGATACATTTCTTATTCCCAAAGTCATTTTTTCCTTTTGTTTTCTAAGAAAGTTCACTCAATATTCTGTTGCAGGTGAGGGCACCAAGACTGAAAAGGGTGAAGTGACTCCTCTAAAATCACAGTTACTAAAGGGATAAGTCAGGATTGATTGAAATAGGTGATCCTCTGACTAGATCGTCCATGAGTTTCACTTACTCTTTAATTACACTCTGATTCTGGCCTCCCTTGTTGCCCTGACCTAATTTGATTAATAAAAGTGTTTTTTTTTTTTTTTCTGTTTTCTGTGTGTTAATGTTAGATTAGATAATAGAACAAAGAAAATTTTCAGGTGTTGAAGTCAGATTCTAACATGCCCACACGGGAAAGTAATTCCAAAGAGTTAAGTCTTAAGCCTGCTGCAAAATTGATTTTATCATGTTTTTTTGGATTTCATCTTCTTCTTTTCACTATTTTCTAAAGGAGGTATGATGACATTTAATATGGTCCAGACATTTATTTTTATTTATCTATTTATTTTTTACTAGCTATAGTTGATTTATAATTTGTGTTAATTTCAGGTGTACAGCTTCTGATTCTTTTCCTTCTGGATTATTATGAACACTAAATATTGTTCCCTGTGCTATACAGTAAGTCCTTATTGGTTATCTGTTTTATATATAGTAGTGGATCCATTAATCCATACTCCTAATTTATCCCTTCCCTTCTCCTTTCCCTTTTGGTAACTATAAGTTTGTTTTCTATGTCCATGAGTCTATTTCTGTTTTGTAAATAAGTTGATTTGTGTTCAAGATTCCACATATATGAGATATGTATACATATATATGTACATACATATAATATTTGTCTTTCTCTGTCTGACTTGCTTCACTTAGTACGATAATCTCTAGGTCCATCCATGTTGCTGCAATGGTAATATTTCATTTTTTTAATGGATAAATAATACACCATTGTATGTGCTAAGTCACATCAGTCGGGTCCAACTCTGTGACCCCATGGACTGTAGCCCACCAGGTTCCACTGTCCATGGAATTTTCCAGGCAAGAATACTGGAGTGGGTTGCCATTTCCTCCTCCAGGGGATCTTCCTGATCCAGGAATTGAACCTGTGTCTCCTGTGGTCCTGCCTTATAGGAAGATTCTTTACCACTGAGCCACAGGGGAAGCCCATACCATTGTATCTGTATACCAAATATATATTTTTTAATTAACAAAATTTTATTGGTGTATAGTTGATTTACAATGTTGTGTTAGTTTCAAGTGTTCAGCAAAATGAATCTGTTATATATATATATATGGGCTTCCCTAGTAGCTCAGACGGTAAAGCATCTGCCTGCAATGCAGGAGAATTGGGTTTGATCCCTGGGTTGGGAAGATCCCCTGGAGAAGGGAATGGCTACCCACTCCAGTATTCTTGCCTGGAAAATCCCATGGACAGAGGAGCCTGGCAGGCTATAGTCCATGGGGTTGCAAAGAGTTGGACATGACTGAGCGACTAACACACACATACATATACATATATCCACTCTTTTTTAGATTCTTTTCCCATTTAGGCCAATAGAGTACTGAATAGAGTTCCCTGTAGTATACAGTAGGTCTTTATTAGTTATCTATTTTATATATAAGAGTGTGTATATGTCAATCCCAATCTATCCCTCCCCTACTTCTTATCCCCTGGGAACCATACATTTGTTTTCTACATTTGTAACTCTATTTTTGTCATGTAGATAAGTTCCTTTGTAACCTTCTTTTAGATTCCACATATGAACAATATCATATACTTGTCCTTTTTTGTTTGACTTATGGAGTTGGTTTGTTCTTTGTATGGCTGAGTAATATTCCATTGTATATATGTACCACATCTTCTTTATCCATTCACCTGTCAATGGACACTTAGATTGCTTCCATGTCTTGGCTATTGTCAATAGTGCTGCTATGAACATTAGAATGCATGTATCTTTTAAAATTAGAGTTTTTATTTTATCTGGATATATGCTCGGATGTGGGATTACTGGATCATATGGAAACTCTATTTTTAGTTTTCTAAGGAACCTCATGACTGTTTTCATAGTGATTGTACCATGGTCCAGACATCTTTGAAGGGAAAATCATGATCCATGTAGAAATACAGTGGTGATACTTCCTCACTAAAAAATGGCAATTGCTCTTAGTTGAATTATTGAGAACTTTTATTGAAATATAACACAAATACGGAAAAAAATACACAAATTACAGCTGTGAAACTAGACTTTTTAAAATTTGTTAACATACCCATGAGAACAAGATTCTAATAAAAAATAGAATATGCCATCAATAACCAGAAGCCCTGCTGTGTCTTCTTTCATTGTCATGCTCCCCAGTGACAGCCTGTCCTGACACCACGTATTAGTTTTTCCAGGTTCCTAATTTCATATTAGATGAAATCTACAGTATATATGTATACAGTGTTTTCACTCAACATTTTGTTTCTGAGATTTTTTTCCATTTGTTACATGACTGCAGTTTGTTCATTTTCATTGTTGTGTAGTATTCTATTCACTGCGTATATCACAACTTATTTATATATTCTACTCTTGATAGATATTTTAGTTTCCAAATTGGGGTTATTACATATAATATTGCTGTTAACATTCTTTTGCATATATTTTGCATATATTTTATAAATATAAATATCTAAATATGGTATTATCCAAAACATTTGGAAAGGTCATGTTACTTTTGGCATGTACAAAATAAAGATCTGTGTAAAGAGACATTTCTCTATCTCTACATGTATTTAAATTGTTCCTCCATGTACATATAAAAATGACCTTTATCTGGTTGTGTGCTGAATCTTGAAAGATAAGGAAAAAAATCAAATTGCTCATATTATTCATTACCTAGAGAAAATAATCACATTTGATGTTTTTAGAGTTTTTAATGATGTGATATGCATCTATATTTACATAACTAAAGTTCTATATACTCAGGTTATTTTTATTTAGCAATGTATTATTAGAATGTTCTCATATCATAAAAAAAAGGATTGTTTAGAATGGTTGGGCAAAGGCAGCCAGTGGTATTAGGCAAGGGATGAGTATTTTAAGATAAAGTAGTCCAGCACTGGAGCAAGACCAAGAAAGAAAACGTTTAAAAGAGTCCATTGGACTTAGCAACTAGGAGACTATCGATGACTCTGGTGTAACAGCTTAAGTAGAATAATGGAGTAGAAGCTAGATTGTAGTGGCTTGACTGGTGTATGAGAGGCAAGAATCGGGAGACTGAGTGGTCACTGTAGTTGGGGAAAATTTACTTTTCCTTGGAAGGAATTGCGTGGGGATACTTGTTTTTACAAAGTTATGTTCTTCAGTAGCCTTGCTTCACCTTTTTTCTTTCCTTTTCTGTCCATTTTCTTTCCTTTCCTTACATTTGTTTGTTGCTTTTATGGATAATAGTATTACAGTAAACCCTCCTTATTCACAGGGGATATATTCCAAGACCCCCAATGGATGCCTGACACCATTATAGTACCAAACCATATATATATTATGATTTTCCTATACACACACACCTATGATAAAGTTTCATTAATAAATTAGGCACAGTCAGAGAGTAACAATAACTAATTATAAAACAGAATAATTACAATAATGCAGCATAATAAAAGTTACTGTAGATCTTAGTAATCTTATGAATTTTTTTTCCTTCCTCATTAAGTCGAGAACTTTTACCTTTTCACTAAAAGGAGATCACTTTGCACTTCTCCTTGGCATATCTGAACTGCCAGCATCACTACTCTTGTGCTTTGGTGTCATTAAGTCACCTGTAAAATACAGATGACTTAAACACAAGTATTGTTGTACCATGACAGTCGATCTGATCATGGAGATGGCTAGTAAGTGCCTAAGGGGTATGATTTGCTGGACAAAGGATGACTACTGTTCCAAGCAGGATGAAGCTGAAGAATGAGAGATTTCATCACAGTACTCAGAAGAGCTTGTATTTTAAAACTTATGAATTGTTTATTTCTGAAAATTTCCATTTAATATTTTTGGACTGTGGTTGACCTCAGGTTAATGAAACCAAGAAAAGTAAAACCTTGGATGATTGGAAAAGCATTAGTTGCTCAGTCATGTCTGACTCTTTGAGACTCCATGGACTGTAGCTCACCAGGCTCCTATGTCCATGAGATTTTCCAGGCAAGAATATTGGAGTGAGTTTTTTTCCAGGGGATCTTGCTGACCCAGGGATCGAACCCAGATCTCCTGCATTGCAGGCAGATTCTTTACTGTCTAAGCAATGGATGATGGGGGAATACTATAATTCTTATCGCCTTCATTACCTTTTTGACCCTTCAGCCAGAGCAAGGTGAACAGACAAAAGAATTATGTAAAGTTAAGAGATCGGAGAAGGCAATGGCACCCCATTCCAGTACTTTTGCCTGGAAAATTCCATGGACGGAGGAGCCTGGTAGGCTGCAGTCCATGAGGTTGCTAGAGTCAGACACGACTGAGCAACTTCACTTTCACTTTTCACTTTCATGCATTGGAGAAGGAAATGGCAACCCACTCCAGTGTTCTTGCCTGGAGAATCCCAGGGACGGGAAGCCTGGTGGGCTGCCGTCTATGGGGTCCCACAGTTGGACACAACTGAAGCGACTTAGCAGCAGCAGCAGCAAAGTTAAAAGTTATGTGAAATTTGCTGGATTCAGGGTTTTAAAGAGAGTTTGTAAAATGATTCTAATATAGGTGAGGCAGATTCAGGCCATGTTGGCAGGCTGAGCCTCCAGAGCTGTAAATTTCTTTGGCATACTATCTCTTTACCCACTGTACACATAAAATGTTGGTGAAAAGTTGTCATGGCACGTTTGAAGGATTCTGTCCCCAGAATTTGGAGGAAACAGTATTGGTCCAGAGAAGATTTGAGGAAGTGGTCCTTAAATTTAGCATGTGTATTTTATTTATGATTTTTATTCTTTTAAAAAATTAGTATGCATGC
>NW_011494956.1:3013639-3014797 GCF_000754665.1 Bison bison bison
AGTCCCTTGGACTGCAAGGAGATCCAACCAGTCCATCCTAGAGGAGACCAGTCCTGGGTGTTCATTGGAGGGACTGATGCTGAAGCTGAAACTCCAGTACTTTAGCCACCTCATGTGAAGAGTTGACTCACTGGAAAAGACTCTGATGATGGGAGGGATTGGGACAGGAGGAGAAGGGGATGACAGAGGATGAGATGGCTGGATGGCATCATGGACTCGATGGACATGAGTTTGGGTAGACTCCAGGAGTTGGTGATGGGCAAGGAGGCCTGGCGTGCTGCGATTCATGGGGTCGCAAAGAGTTGGACAAAACTGAGCGACTGAACTGAACTGAATGATGAGTATATTGAAGGACTTTCGTGCTTTTAAAACTAACATCCTTTTGAAAACTAGGAATCAGTTTATTCTGAAGCATTATAAGAAACAACAAATTACCCTGGTCAAAATAACTGAAAGTGTAAATATGTACTGATTTGTTAGTCCTACAGTTCAGTTCAGTCTCTTAGTTGTGTCTGACTTTTTGCGACCCCATGGATTGCAAAACACCAGTTTTCCCTGTCCATCACCAACTCCTGGAGCTTGCTCAAACCTATATCCATCGAGTCCGTGATGCCATCCTATGTCATTTCCTTCTTCTCCTGCCTTCAATCTTTCCCAGCATCAGGGTCTTTTCCAATGAGTCAGTTCTTCTCATTAGGTAGCCAAAGTATTAGAGCTTCAGCTTCAGCATCAGTCATTTCAATGAATATTCAGGACTGATTTCCTTTAGGATTGACTGGTTTGATCTCCTTGCCGTCCAAGGGACTCTCAAGGGTCTTCTCCATAACCACAGTTCAATAGCATCAATTCTTTGGAGCTCAGCTTTCTTTACGGTCCAATTCTCACATCCATACACTACTACTTTAAAAATCATAGCTTTGACTATATGAACCTCTGTCGGCTACATATATATTTGTGTGTGTGTGTGTGTGTGTGTGTTTTCCATTCTGACCCTCAAGGGTTGCTGCTGCTGCTAAGTCACTTCAGTCGTGTGCGACTCTGTGCGACCCCATAGACGGCAGCCCACCAGGCTCCCCCATCCCTGGGATTCTCCAGGCAAGAACACTGGAGTGGGTTGCCATTTCCTTTTCCAATGCATGAAAATGAAAAGTGAAAGTG
>NW_011494956.1:3014897-3017982 GCF_000754665.1 Bison bison bison
TGTATCTTTTTTTTTTTTTTCTTTTTAAAAAAATTTTATTTTATTTTTAAACTTCACAGTATTGTATTGGTTTTGCCAAATATCTAAATGAATCCACCACAGGTATACATGTGTTCCCCATCCTGTTTTTAAACAACATGGATTTATACTCATAGTTCTGGAGGTCAAAAGTCTGATATCCAAGTGTGAGCAAAGTGACACTTGCCCCAGAGGCTCTAGGGAATATGCTTTTCCTTGTTTGTTCCAGCTTCCATTAACTTCAGGTGTGTTTCTTGGCTTGTAGCCAGCATTCCAGTCTCTGTCCCTGTCTTTATGTGGTCCCATTCTCTGTGTCTCTCCTTTGTCTTTAGTAAGGACATCTATCACTGGATTGAGTACCCCTCCAGATAGTCCAGGATGATCTTAACTCAAGATCCTTAACTTCATTATATCTGCAAAACCCCTTTTTCCAAGCAAGTTAAAATTTACATTTGGGGCTAAGGCATGGATATATTTTGTGGGATCTACATTTCAACCTACTATACAGATGGTTATTCCCATATTTCACTGGGTCTAGACTAGATAGGTTTAAAGTTAATTTTGCTTCATAAAATAGGTTTCAGCTCATATGTCATTTAGGATTGGTCATACATTTAAATAACTTGCTGAAATAAATGTAAAAATTCATTATTTCAATATCAAAGCTGGCATGAATTATAAACTGGGTTTGTGCTATTTTTGTTATGTGTCATCTTAACTGCTAAATGAAATGCCCACTACCTTTTTTCAGTAGCATGTGAAACATGCTGTAGTTTATATACATCAGAAATTCTGTAAATGATTTTGGCAACTTTGAGGCTATGTTTTTATCTGTGTTCAATTTTCATAATTTAAAAATTTATAGTCCTTTATAACACTGTCTTTCAAGTGTTCCACAAATGTTGGGTTGTTCTGGTGCTGAAACATTGGTCTGGAAATCAACAGTACTGGAATGGAATTTAAATTGGAAAAAAATACCATGATGAAGGCCAAACAATCATGATTTTACTCAGTGCTGACCTTTTGGAGAGAACACTGAGAAATGTTAAGAGATAAGCCTGAAAACATGAAAGAAGCCTATGGTAAAAATATGCTAACATCACTGTAGATGTACATATTTCTACAAATTCATCACTCCATTGACATTTATTTCTATCTGAATGGTTGTCTTGAATTTCATGTGCTCTTCAGGAAATTATTCCTGACATAAAGTGCAATTGCCATGTATATATAATTGTGAATTCTGGCTTTTTTTCCTATGATATTGCATCACTGCTTCTTCATGTTGTTTTTAAATTTTTTATTTATTTTTTTATTGAAGTATAGTTGATGTACAGTATTACATGTTATAGGTGTACAATGTAGTGAGTCACAACATTTAAAAATTATATTGCATTTATAGTTACCATAAAATATCAATTATATCCTATATTGTACAATATATCCTTGTAGCTTATTTTATGGATAATTTCATGTTATTTTGAATGAATACATAGTATTGTTCCACTGTGATATATATAATTTACCTCAACTATTTCCCATGTTGCATTTATGTTCCTTCTACCATTTATACAGTTATATATATAAAATAATCATGAACATATTTGTGGTATTATTTTTCCATATTTTTCATAATGTAATTATAATAGACTCAGATCAGAATATCAAGTCAAAGATCATGAATATATTTGTCTTGTTAACATATGACTAAATGATTTTCTAAAAATTTTACAGTATTTTCATTTCTACCAGGACTATATAACTTTTTTCCCAGTTTGCATTGTAATTGATATACAGCACTATATATATAAGCCCACCAGGACTTCCCTGGTTCAGAGGTTAAAGCATCTGCCTGCAATGAGGGAGACCTGGGTTCGATCCCTGGGTTGGGAAGATCCCCTGGAAAAGGAAATGGCAACCCACTCCAGTATTCTTCCCTGGAGAATCCCATGGACAAAGGAGCCTGGTGGGCTACAGTCCACAGGGTCGCAAAGAGTTGGACATGACTGAATGTCCAAGTTAACTAACTAACTAACTAAAAGTTAACTAACTTTTAACTAACGATATATATTGAAAGTGTATAGCATAATGATTTGACTTACATATATTATGAAATAACTACCATAATAAGTTTAGTTAACATCCATTAGATACAAAATAAAAGAAAAATTTTTTCTTGTAATGAGAACATTAGGATTTACTCTCTTTACTTTCAAATATACCACACAGCAATGTTAAATATAGTTATCATATTATACATTATATGCCTGTACTAATTTGTCTTATAACTGGAAATTTCTACCTTTTGAATGCCTTCACCCAGTTCCCTTCCCACTGCCTTCTCATTTCCCACTTCTGGTAACCACAAATCTGATCTTTTCTATGAGTCAGGTTGTTTTATTTTATTTTTTAAAGATTCTACATGTGAGATCATACAGTATTTATCTTTATCTGAAATATTTTACTTAGCATAGTGCCCTTAAGTTCAGTCCATGTTGTTGTAAATGGCAGGATTTTCTCCTTTTATGTGGCTGAAAAATATTCCACTGTATGAAATATTACAGCACAGCTTCTTTATCCATGCAATTCTATTAATGTACACTTAGGTTGTTTCCATGTTTCATATTGTGGCTGTAAATTGTTGTAAATAGTGCTGTTATAAACATGAGGATGGAGATACGTTTTTGAATTAGTGTTTTCATTGCTTATGGATATATTCCCAAAAGTAGAATTGCTGGAATATATGGTAGTTCTATTTAATTTTTAAAAGGAACCTCCATACTCTTTTACATAGTGACTGTACCAATTTGAAATCCCACCAATAAGTCAAGAGAATTCTCCTTTCTCTACATCCTTGCTAGTATGTCTTGTCATCTTAATGATAGTCATTCTAACAGGTATGAGGTGAAAACTCATTGGTTTTGATTTGCATTTCCTTTGGAGGGAATGATGCTGAAGCTGAAACTCCAGTACTTTGGCCACCTCATGCGAAGAGTTGACTCATTGGAAAAGACTCTGATGCTGGGGGGGATTGGGGGCAGGAGGAGAAGGGGACGACAGAGGATGA
>NW_011494956.1:3018195-3025371 GCF_000754665.1 Bison bison bison
GATTCATGGGGTTGCAAAGAGTCGGACACGACTGAGTGACTGAACTGAACTGAACTGAACTGAATGAATAGTATGAAAAGGCCAAAACATAGGACAGTGAAAGGTGAACTCCCAGGTCGGTAGGTGCCCAATATGCTACTGGAGATCATCAGAGAAATAACCCTAGAAGGAATGAAGAGATGGAGTCAAAGCAAAATCAACACCCAGTTGTGAATGTGACCGGTGATGGAAGTAAAGTCCAATGCTGTAAAGAGCAGTATTGCATAGGAACCTGGAATGTTAGGTCCATGACAAGGCAAACTGGAAGTGGTCAAACAGGAGATGGCAAGAGTGAACGTCGACATTTTAGGAATCAGTGAACGAAAATGGACTGCAATGGGTGAATTTAACTCAGATGAGCATTTTATCTACTACTGTGGGCAAGAATCCCTTATAAGAAATGGATTATCCATCATAGTCAACAAAAGAGTCTGAAATGCAGTACTTGGATGCAATCTCAAAAACGACAGAATGATCTCTGTTTGTTTCCAAGGCAAGCCATTCAATATCACAGTAATCCAAGTCTATGCCCTGACCAGTATGCTGAAGAAGCTGAAGCTGAACAGTTCTATGAAGACCTACAAGGCTTTCTAGAACTAACACCCAAAAAAGATGTCTTTTTCATTATATGGGACTGGAATGCAAAAGTAGGAAGTCAAGAAATACCTGGAGAAATGGGCAAATTTGGCTTTGGAGTACAGAATGAAGCAGGCCAAAGGCTAACAGAATTTTGCCAAGAGAATACACTGGTCATAACAAATACCCTCTTCCAACAACACAAGAGAAGACCCTACACATGGATATCACCAGATGGTCAATACTGAAATAAAATTGATTATATTTCTTGCAGCCAAAGATGGACAAGCTCTATAGAGTCAGCAAAAACTGGGAGCTGACTGTGGCTCATATCATGAACTCCTTATTGCTAAATTCAGACTTAAACTGAAGAAAGTAGACCATTCAGATATGACCTAAATCAAATCCCTTATGACTGTACAGTGGAAGTGACAAATAGATTCAAGGGATTAGATCTGATACACAGAGTGCCTGAAGAACTATGGACATAGGTTTGTGACATTGTACAGGAGGCAGTGATCAAGACCATCCCCAGGAGAAAGAAATGCAAAAAGGCAGACAGGGTGTCTGAGGAGGCCTTACAAACACCTATGAAGAGAAGAGAGGCTAAAGGCAAAGGAGAAAAGGAAAGATATACCTATTTCAACGCAGGTTTCCAAAGAATAGCAAGGAGACATAGAAAGCCTTCCTCAGCGATCAATGCGAAGAAATAGAGGAAAATAACAGAATAGAAAATTAGAGATATCTTCAAGAAAATTAGAGATACCAAGGGAGCATTTCATGCAAAGATGGGCACAATAAAGGACAGAAATGGTATGGACCTAACAGAAGCAGAAGATATTAAGAACAGGTGGCAATAATACACAGAAAAACTATACAACAAAGATATTCATGACCCAGATGACTATTATGATGTGGTCACTCACCTAGAGCCAGACATCCTGGAATGTGAAGTTAAGCAGGCCTTAGGAAGCAGCACTGTGAACAAAGCTAGTGGAGGTGATGGAATTCTAGTTGAGCTATTTGAAATCCTGAAAGATGATGCTGTGAAAGTGCTGCACTCAATATGCCAGCAAATTTGGAAAACTTGTCAGTGGCCACAGGGCTGGAAAAGGTCAGTTTTCATTCCAATCCCAAAGAAAGGCAATGCCAAAGAATGCTCAAACTACCACACAATTGCACTCATCTCACACGCTAGCAAAGTAATGCTCTAAATTCTCCAAGCCAAGCTTCAACAGTACGTGAACTGTGAACTTCCAGATGTTCAAGCTGGATTTAGAAAAGACAGAGGAACCAGAGATCAAATTGCCAACATCCACTGGGTCATCGAAAAAGCAAGAGAGTTCCAGAAAAACATGTACTTCTGCTTTATTGACTTTGCCAAAGCCTTTGACTGTGTGGATCACAACAAACTGTGGAAAATTCTTCAAGAGATGGGAATACCAACCAGCTGAACTGCCTCCTGAGAAATCTGTATGCAGGTCAAGAAGCAACAGTTAGAACTGGACATAGAACAACAGACTGGTTGAAATTGGGAAAGGAGTATGTCAAGACTGTATAATGTCACCCTGCTTATTTAACATACATGCAGAGTACATCATGAGAAATGCTGGGCTGGTTGAAGCACAAGCTGGAATCAAGATTGCTGGAAGAAATATCAATAACCTCAGATATGCAGACACCACCACCATTATGGCAGAAAGTGAAGAAGAACTAAAGAGCCTCTTGATGAAAGTGAAACAGGAGAGTGATAAAGTTGGCTTAAAACTCAGCATTCAGAAAGATAAGATCATGGCATCTGGTCCCCTTACTTCATGATAAATAGATGGAGAAACAATGGAAACACAAGTTATTTTTTAGAGTTCCAAAATCACCACAGACGGTGGCTGCAGCCATGAAATTAAAAGATGCTTGCCCCTTGGATGAAAAGTTATGAACAACCTAGTTCATATGCTAACCTAGTTAGCATATTAAAAAGCAGAGACATTACTTTGCCAACAAAGGTCCTTCTAGTCAAAGCTATGGTTTTTCCAGTAGTCATGTATGGATGTGAGAGTTGGACTATGAGGACCTGAGCACCAAAGAATTGATGGTTTTGCACTGTGATGTTGGGGAAGACTCTTAAGAATCCCTTGGACAGCAAGGAGATCCAATCAGTCCATCCTAAAGGAAATCAGTCCTGAATATTCATTGGAAGGACTGATGCTGAAGCTGAAACTCCAGTACTTTGGCTACCTAATGTGAAGAACTGACTCATTTGAAAAGACCCTGATGCTGGGAAAGGATTGAAGGCAGGAGGAGAAGGGGATGAGAGAGGATGAGATAGTTGGATGGCATCACCGACTCAATGGACATGAGCTTTAGTAAACTCTGGGAGTTGGTGATGACAACAGAAGCCTGGCGTGCTGCAGTCCATAGGGTTGCAGAGAGTCGGACACGACTGAGCAACTAAACTGAACTGAATGAATAATGATGTTGAGTACTTTTTCATGAATCCTTTGGGCATTCACATGTGTTGTTTGGAAAGATGTCTAGTTGAGTCCTTTGCCAATTTTTAATAGAATTATTATTATTTTTTGGTTTAGTTATATGAGTTCTTTATATATTTTTGATATGAATCACTTATTAGATCCATGGTTTGCAAACATCCAACATTGCTGTATGATGTATATTCCTCATTATACAGGATTTTTCATTTTATTAATGGTTTCTTTTGCTATGCTAAATATTAAAAAGATGATGTCATCTCACTTATTTATTTTTGATTTGTGCTTGTGCTTTTGGTTTAATATCCAAAAAATTATCACCAAGGCCCATGTCAAGGAGATTTACCCCCATGTTTTCTTCTAGGAATTGTGTGGTTTCTTGTGTTATATTTAAGTTTTAATCAATTTTGATTTAATTCTTATGAGTCAGTTCAGTTCAGTTCAGTCACTCAGTCGTGTCCGTCTCTTTGCGACCCCATGAATCGCAGCACGCCAGGCCTCCCTGTCCATCACCAACTCCCGAAGTTCACTCAAACTCAAGTCCATCAAGTTGGTGATGCCATCCAGCCATCTCATCCTCTGTCATCCCCTTCTCCTCCTGCCCCCAATCCCTCCCAGCATCGGGGTCTTTTCCAATGAGTCAACTCTTTGCATGAGGTGGCCAAAGTACTGGAGTTTCAGCTTCAGCATCAGTCCTTCCAATGAACACCCAGGACTGGTCTCCTTTAGGATGGACAGGTTGGACATCCTTGCAGTCCAAGGGGCTCTCAAGGGTCTTCTCCAACACCACAGTTCAAAAGCATCAATTCTTCGGTGCTCAGCTTTCTTCACAGTCTCACATCCATACAGGACCACTGGAAAGAGCATAGCCTTGACTAGATGGACCTTTGTTGGCGAAGTAATGTCTCTGCTTTTGAATATGCTATCTAGGTTGGTCATAACTTTCCTTCCAAGGAGTAAGCGTCTTTTAATTTCATGGCTGCAATCACCATCTGCAGTGATTTTGGTGCCCCCCAAAATAAAGTCTGACACTGTTTTCACTGTTTCCCCATCTATCTGCCATGAAATGATGGGACCAGATGCCATGATCTTAGTTTTCCGAATGTTGAGCTTTAAGCCAACTTTTTCACTCTGCTCTTTCACTTTCATCAAGAGGCTTTTAAGTTCCTCTTCACTTTCTGCCATAAGGGTGGTGTCATCTGCATATCTGAGGTTATTGATATTTCTCCTGGCAATCTTGATTCCAGTTTGTGCTTCCTCCAGCCCAGCGTTTCTTATGATGTACTCTGCATAGAAGTTACATAAGCAGAGTGACAATATACAGCCTTGATGTACTCCTTTTCCTATTTGGAACCAGTCTGTTGTTCCATGTCCAGTTCTGACTGTTGCTTCCTGACCTGCATATAGGTTTCTCAAGAGGCAGGTCAGGTGGTCTGGTATTCCCATCTCTTTCAGAATTTTCTACAATTTATTGTGATCCACACAGTCAAAAGCTTTGGCATAGTCAATAAAGCAGAAATAGATGTTTTTCTGGAACTCTCCTGCTTTTTTTTGATGATCCAGCAGATGTTGGCAATTTGATCTCTGGTTTCTCTGCCTTTTCTAAAACCAGCTTGAACATCAGGAAGTTCATGGTTCACATATTGCTGAAGCCTGGCTTGGAGAATTTTGAGCATTTCTTTGCTAGCGTGTGAGATGAGTGCAATTGTGTGGTAGTTTGAGCATTCTTTGGCATTGCCTTTCTTTGGGATTGGAATGAAAACTGACCTTTTCCAGTCCTGTGGCCACTGCTGAGTGTTCCAAATTTGTTGGCATATTGAGTGCAGCACTTTCACAGCATCATCTTTCAGTATTTGAAATAGTTCAACTGGAATTCCATCACCTCCACTAGCTTTGTTTGTAGTTATGCTTTCTAAGGCCCACTTGACTTCACATTCCAGGATGTCTGGCTCTAGGTGAGTGATCACACCATCGTGATTATCTTGGTCATGAAGATCTTTTTTGTATAATTCTTCTATGTATTCTTGCCACCTCTTCTTAATATCTTCTCCTTCTGTTAGGTTCATACCATTTCTGTCCTTTATTGAGCCCATCTTTGCATGAAATATTCCCTTGGTATCTCTAATATTCTTGGAGAGATCTCTTGTCTTTCCCATTCTGTTTTCTTATATTTCTTTGCATTGATCACTGAGGAAGCCTTTCTTATCTCTTCTTGCTATTCTGTGGAACTCTGCATTCAGATGTTTATATCTTTCCTTTTCTCCTTTGCTTTTCGCTTCTCTTCTTTTCACAGCTATTTGTAAGGCCTCCCCAGACAGCCATTTTGCTTTTTTGCATTTCTTTTCCATGGGGATGTTCTTGATCCCTGTCTCCTGTACAATGTCACAAACCTCTGTCCATAGTTCACCACACACTCTTTTTATCATTTATTTGTGCCTTTTTAAATTTCTTTATCAGTGTCTTGTGGTTTTCAGTGTAAAGATCTTATACCTCCTTGCTTAAATTTATTCCCAACTATTTTACCTTTTTGATGCTATTGTAAATAGGGTTGCTTAATTTTTTCATATAATTTGCTGTTAGGGTACCAAAACAATATTAGTTTTTATATATTGATTTTATATCCTGCAGTTTATTCATTTTATTAGTTCTAACAGATTTTTGGTATATATAGAAAACAGAATTTTCTATGTATAAAATGGTGTCATCTGTGAATAAAGCCAGTTTTATTTCCTTTTCAATTCTGACGACTTCTGGTTCTTTTTCTTGCCTGATTTTTTGGCTAGGACTTTCAGTACTCTGTTAAATAGAAGTGGTTAGAGTGAGAACTCTTGTCTTATTCCTGATCTTAGAGAAAAAGCTTTCAGCGTTTCCCCATTAAGTACAACTTAGCTATGGGCTTGTCATATGTGGCCTTTATTAAGTTGAAATATATTCCTTCTATACCTAATTGGCTTAATTTTATCATGAATGGATGTTGAATTTTGTCAGTTTTTTAAAATGCTTATGTTGATATGATCTCTCTTTTTTCATTCTGTTAATGTGATACATCACATTGATTGATTTGAGTATTTGAAACACCCTTGCATCAAAGGGATAAATTCCAATTCATCATGGTAAATGATCCTTTTTTTAAAAATTTTATTTTATTTTTAAACTTTACAATATTGTATTGGTTCTGCCATATATCAAAATGAATCCGCCACAGGTGTACATGTGTTCCCCATCATGAACCCTCCTCCCTCCTCCTTCCCCATACCCTCCATCTGGTATGCACCAGCCCCAAGCATCCAGTATCGTGCATCGAACCTGGACTGGCGACTCATTTCATATATGATATTATACCTATTTCAATGCCATTCTCCCAAATCTTCTCACCCTCTCCCTCTCCCACAGAGTCCAAAAGACTGTTCTATACATCAGTGTCTCTTTTGCTGTCTCGTATACAGGGTTATTGTTACCATCTTTCTAAATTCCATATATATGCGTTAGTATGCTGTATTGGTGTTTTTCTTTCTGGCTTACTTCACTCTGTATAATAGGCTCCAGTTTCATCCACCTCATTAGAACTGATTCAAATGTATTCTTTTTAATGGCTGAGTAATACTCCATTGTGTATATGTACCACAGCTTTCTTATCCATTCATCTGCTGATGGGCATCTAGGTTGCTTCCATGTCCTGGCTATTATAAACAGTGCTGCAATGAACATTGGGGTACATGTGTCTCTTTCCCTTCTAGTTTCCTCGGTGTGTATGCCCAGCAGTGGGATTGCTGGATCATAAGGCAGTTCTATTTCCAGTTTTTTAAGGAATCTCCACACTGTTCTCCATAGTGGCTGTACTAGTTTGCATTCCCACCAACAGTATAAGAAGGTTCCCTTTTCTCCACACCCTCTCCAGCATTTATTATTTGTAGACTTTTGGATTGCAGCCATTCTGACTGGTGTGAAATGGTACCTCATAGTGGTTTTGATTTGCATTTCTCTGATAATGAGTGATGTTGAGCATCTTTTCATGTGTTTGTTAGCCATCTGTATGTCTTCTTTGGAGAAATGTCTATTTAGTTCTTTGGGCCAT
>NW_011494956.1:3025471-3033086 GCF_000754665.1 Bison bison bison
ATTAAGCTGTAGGAGTTGCTTGTATATTTTTGAGATTAGTTGTTTGTCAGTTGCTTCATTTGCTATTATTTTCTCCCATTCTGAAGGCTGTCTTTTCACCTTGCTAATAGTTTCCTTTGATGTGCAGAAGCTTTTAAGGTTAATTAGGTCCCATTTGTTTATTTTTGCTTTTATTTCCAATATTCTGGGAGGTGGGTCATAGAGGATCCTGCTATGATGTATGTCAGAGAGTGTTTTGCCTATGTTCTCCTCTAGGAGTTTTATAGTTTCTGGTCTTATGTTGAGATCTTTAATGCATTTTGAGTTTATTTTTGTGTATGGTGTTAGAAAGTGGTCTAGTTTCATTCTTTTACAAGTGGTTGACCAGATTTCCCAGCACCACTTGTTAAAGAGATTGTCTTTAATCCACTGTATATTCTTGCCTCCTTTGTCAAAGATAAGGTGTCCATATGTGCGTGGATTTATCTCTGGGCTTTCTATTTTATTCCATTGATCTATATTTCTGTCTTTGTGCCAGTACCATACTGTCTTGATAACTGTGGCTTTGTAGTAGAGCCTGAAGTCAGGAAGGTTGATTCCTCCAGTTCCATTCTTCTTTCTCAAGATTGCTTTGGCTATTCGAGGTTTTTTGTATTTCCATACAAATTGTGAAATTATTTGTTCTAGCTCTGTGAAGAATACTGTTGGTAGCTTGATAGGGATTGCGTTGAATCTATAAATTGTTTTGGGTAGTATACTCATTTTCACTATATTGATATACTCATTTTCACTATATTGATTCTTCCAATCCATGAACATGGTATATTTCTCCATCTATTAGTGTCTTCTTTGATTTCTTTCACCAGTGTTTTATAGTTTTCTATATATAGGTCTTTAGTTTCTTTAGGTAGATATATTCCTAAGTATTTTATTCTTTCCGTTGCAATGGTGAATGGAATTGTTTCCTTAATTTCTCTTTCTGTTTTCTCATTATTAGTGTATAGGCATGCAAGGGATTTCTGTGTGTTGATTTTATATCCTGCAACTTTACTATAGTCATTGATTATTTCTAGTAATTTTCTGGTGGAATCTTTAGGGTTTTCTATGTAGAGGATCATGTCATCTGCAAATAATGAGAGTTTTACTTCTTCTTTTCCAATTTGGATCCCTTTTATTTCTTTTTCTGCTCTGATTGCTGTTTCTTTGTCCATTCTATATCCATGTCTTTTGATTGGAGAATTTAATCCACTTATAGTAATTATTGATAGATAAGGCCAGGACTTATTCTTGCCATTTTGTTCATTCTTTTCGGCTTTTTTTTTTTTTTAAGATCCATTATTCTTTTTATCCTGCTATCTTTTTTTGTGTCTGATGTTTTTCAGTGGTTTTGACTTTTTTGGTGCTTCTCTGTATATTCTAAGTTTAATGCATCTAGTGGGTATTACTTTCATGACTAGAAAACATTGTCATTTAAAATATTTTTTAAAACACACTAAGAAGGCTACCCACTCCAGTATTCTTGGGCTTCACTAATGACTCAGCTGGTAAAGAATCCACCTGCAATGTGGGAGACCTGGGTTTGATCCCTGGATTGGGAAGATTCCCTGGAGAAGGGAACGGCTACCCACTCCAATATTCTGGCCTGGAGAATTCCACAGACTGTATAGTACATGTGGTTACAAAGAGTTGGACATGACTGAGCAACTTTCACTTTCACAAGAAGAAACCAAAATATTTCAATAGGATTGGAAAAAACAACTTTTTGGAATCTCTTAAGGCTGTGACAGATAAGTAGTTATCTGCATTAAGTCAATAAATTGCCTAACATCTGGATCCTGGATGAATTTTACTATCCTCCTCCTCCCACACATCCACAAATGAAGCTAATTTGAATTTGTGAGTGTGTGCTAGAGTTTATGTGTGTTGTACATATATGTGTATAGACATAAACTTCTTGAAACGCATGACTTAGAAGTTTTCTATAATCTCCAATCAGTTACTTTGTATAAATTGCCTGATTTATATGTTTGCTTGTGTGTGAGTATATGTATCTATTTGTGAATCTGTTAACCTGAAAATAAGACTTTGAAATTTAGGAGCATTTCTAAAACCTCAGTTTGTTCATATGGAAAATATTATGTGTTACTTGATACTTTTTCTTTTAGTATTTTAGATTTCATTCTGAATATATTATCTGAATGTTCTTATGCTGTAGTCACTGCAAGAGTTATGATCACCAGTATACCTAGTACCAAGCATAATAGTTTGTTTTATATAATTATGTGATAAAAATTTTAAGGCAGATGCTTTAGACACGCATACATCAAACATCAAACCTCATGAATGCCTCCTGTGCAATAAACTAATAAGGCTCTTCTTTCCTTGGCCACATGGCTTTATTTTGCATTTTTCTGAATCATAGAATATTCTTAATATCTCAGCATAGTCAAGGAGTACACTCTTATGATTTTTAAGTCTCTCTTTCTCTGACTATAGGTTCTTAACTTTAAGCTGTCTATTGTGCATTCTGGATTTAAGCTCTCAAAAGGAGACAATCTTAATTTTATAATCAGATTCTTAGTTAATATAAATAAACTATGAAGGCTAAAGCTAATGTGTGCCCAATATGTGTTTTGCTATATGTCAAGAATATTATGGTGGCTCATTCTTAAAATTTCTAAGTGGGAAAAAAAAAAACTTTGTCTTAGTATAATGATATACTATCATGAAAAATATTTATCTTTAAAGTTATATAATTAAATTTAGAGGTCAGCTAGGAGTAGGAGGTACAGGACTTAGGTTCACCCAGATCCCAGGGCTCCATATTGATTGGATTGTTTCTGTGTCAGAAATTATTACTTAAGCCCACCCATGTAGAGCTTTTAAGAGGCTAAGACAAAAAAAAATCTTTATTAAGCATCTACTCTGTGATAGTTTCTGTTCTAGAAGCTAGGGATACAATAATGAAAAAGTCTTTATTACCACAGAATTTATAAACCTTCTACAGATGAGGGGAGAGTGGGGAACTGGGCCAGTTAGAATGATTGGTCCAGGTGAAGGTTGAGAGGAAGAGCCCTGAGTTTCTACTGCCTCTGAGTGACCAGGCTTGCACTTCTCCTTGATCAGTTTCCAACCCCATAGGTTTTTATGTTTTATTTCAGAAATCTATCTATCCATCTAACAGTGGGATAAAGTTGGCCAATCCAACTACCTGTCTCTTAATATGACTAGGAAAACAAATTCACAAAAGAACTGACAGATCTCAGTTCAGTTCAGTTGCTCAGTCATGTCTGACTCTTTGCGATCTCATGGACTGCAGCATGCCAGGCCTCCCTGTCCATTACCAACTCCCGGAGTTCACTCAAACTCATGTCCATTGAGTCGGCGATGACATCCAGCCATCTCATCCTCTGTTGTCCCCTTCTCCTCCTGCCTTCAATCTTTCCCAGTATCAGGGTCTTTTCCAATGAGTCAGTTCTTCGCATCAGGTGGCCAAGTATTGGAGTTTCAGCTTCAGCATCAGTCCTTCCAATGAATATTCCAGACTGATTTCCTTTAGGATGGATTGGTTGGATTTCCTTGCTATTCAAGGAACTCTCAAGAGTCTTCTTCAACACCACAGTTCAAAAGCATCAAGTCTTCAGCCCTCAGCTTTCTTTACAGTTCAACTCTCACATCCATGTATGACTACTGGAAAAAACCATAGCTTTGACTAGAGGGACATTTGTGGGCAAAGTAATGTCTCTGCTTTTGAATATGCTGTATAGGTTGGTCATAACTTTTCTTCCAAGGAGCAAGAGTCTTTTAATTTCATGGTTGCAGTCACCATCTGCAGTGATTTTGGAGCCCCCCAAATAAAGTCAGCCACCGTTTCCACTATTTCCCCATCTATTTGCCATGAAGTGATGGGACCAGATGCTACGGTCTTAGTTTTCTGAATGTTGAACTTTAAACCAACTTTTTCACTCTCCTCTTTCACTTTCAACAAGAGGCTCTTTAGTTCTTCTTCACTTTCTGCCATAAAGGTGGTGTTATCTGCATATCTGAGGTTATTGATATTTCTCCCAGCAATCTTGATTTCAGCTTGTATTTCAACCAGTCCAGCATTTCTCATGATGTACTCTGCATATAAGTTAAATAAGCAGGGTGACATTATACAGTATTGACATACTCTTTCCCAATTTGGAACCAGTCTGTTGTTCTATGTCCAGTTCTAACTGTTGCTTCTTGACCTGCATACAGATTTCTTAGGAGGCAGTTCAGGTCGTCTGGTATTCCCATCTCTTGAAGAATTTTCCACAGTTTGTTGTGATCCACACATCAAAGGTGTAGTCAATAAAGCAGAAATAGATGTTTTTCTGGAACTTTCTTGCTTTTTCGATGATCCAGTGGATGTTGGCAATTTAATCTCTGGTTCCTCTGTCTTTTCTAAATCCAGCTTGAACATCTGGAAGTTTACAGTTCATGTACTGTTGAAGCTTGGCTTGGAGAATTTAGAGCAGTACTTTACTAGCGTGTGAGATGAGTGCAATTGTGTGGTAGTTTGAGCATTCTTTGGCATTGCCTTTCTTTGGGATTGGAATGAAAACTGAACTTTTCCAGTCCTGTGGCCACTGACGAGTTTTCCAAATGTGCTGGCATATTGAGTGCAGCACTTTCACAGCATCATCTTTCAGGATTTGATATAGCTCAATTGGGATTCCATCACCTCCACTAGCTTTGTTCATAGTGATGCTTCCTAAGGCCCACTTGACTTCACCTTCCAGGATATCTGGCTCTAGGTGAGTGATCACACCATCATGGTTATCTGGGTCATGAATATCTTTTTTGTACAGTTCTTCTGTGTATTCTTGCCACCTCTTCTTAATATCTTCTGCTTCTATTAGGTCCATTCCATTTCTGTCCTTTATTGTGCCCATCTTTGCATGAAAAGTTCTTTTAGTATCTCGAATTTTCTTGACAAGATCTCTAGTCTTTCCCATTCTATTATTTTCCTCTATTTCTTTGCATTGATCACTGAGGAAGGCTTTTTTCTTTTTAATCTCTCCTTGCTATTCTTTGGATCTCTGCATTCAGATGCTTATATCTTTCCTTTCCTCCTTTGTCTTTTGCCTCTCTTCTTTTCGTAGGTGTTTATAAGGCCTCCTCAGACAACCAGTTTGCTTTTTTGCATTTCTTTCTCTTGGGGATGGTCTTGATTACTGCCTCCTGTACAATGTCATGAACCTATGTCCATAGTTCTTCAAGCACACTATCAGATCTGATCCCTTGAATCTATTTGTCACTTCCAATGTACAGTTGTAAGGTATTTGATTTAGGTCATACCTGAATGGCCTAGTGGTTTTCCCCTACTTTCTTCAACTGAAGTCTGAATTTGGCAATAAGGAGTTCATCGTCTGAGCCACAGTCAGCTCCCAGTCTTGTTTTTTGCTGATTATATAGAGCTTGTCCATCTTTGACTGCAAGGAATATAATCAATCTTATTTTGGTATGACCATGTGGTGATGTCCATGTGTAGAGTCTTCTCTTGTGTTGTTGGAAGAGGGTTTTTGCTATGACCATTGCATTCTCTTGGCAAAACTCTGATAGTCTTTGCCCTGCTTCATTCTGTACTCCAAAGCCAAATTTGCCCATTTCTCCAGGTATTTCTTGACTTCCTACTTTTGCATTCCAGTCCACTCTAATGACATCTTTTTAGGGTGTTAGTTCTAGAATGTCCTGTAAGTCTTCATAAAACTGTTCAACTTCAACTTCTTCAGTATTTTGGTCAGAGCATAGACTTGGATTACTGTGATATTGAATTGCTTGCCTTGGAAATGAACAGAGATCATTCTGTCGTTTTTGAGATTGCATCCAAGCACTGCATTCAGACTCTTTTGTTGACCATGATGGCTACTCCATTTCTTCTAAGGAATTGTTGCCCATAGTAGTAGATATAATGGTCATCTGAGTTAAATTCACCCATTCCAGTCCATTTTAGTTCGCTGATTCTTAAAATGTTGATGTTCACTCTTTCCATCTCCTGTTTGAGAACTTCGAATTTGCCTTGATTCATGGACCTAATATTACAGGGTCCTATGAAATATTGCTCTCTACAGCATCAGACCTTGCTTTCATCACCAGTCACATCCATAACTGAGTGTTGTTTTTGCTTTGACTCCATCTCTTCATTCTTTCTGGAGTTATTTCTCCACTGATCTCCAGTAGCATATTGGGCACCTACCTACCTGAGGAGTCATCTTTCAGTGTCCTATCTTTTTGCATTTCCATACTTTTCATGGAGTTCTCAAAGCAAGAATACTGAAGTGGTTTGCCATTCCCTTCTCCAGTGGATCATGTTTTGTCAGAATTCTCCACCATGACCCGTCAGTCTTGGGTGGCCCTCCACAGCATGGCTTATAGTTTCATTGAGTTAGACAAGGCTGTGGACGATGTCATCAGATTGGTTAGTTTTCTGTGATTTTGGTTTTCAGTCTGTCTGTCCTCTGATGGAAAAAGATAAGAGGCTTATGGAAGCTTCTTGATGGGAGAGGCTGACAGAGGAGAAACTGGGTCTTGTTCTGATCAGAGGGCCATGCTCAGTAAATCTTTAATCCAATTTTCTGTTGATGGGCGGGCCTGTGTTCTCTCACTGTTTTTTGACCTGAGGTCAAACTATGGTGGAGGTAATGAAGATAATGGAGACCTTCTTCAAAAGGTCACATTCAGGCACTGCTTACACTCATTGGCCCTAACCCTGAAGCAGGCCACCGCTGTCCCATGCCTCTTCCAGAGACTCTTGGACACTCATGGGCAGGTTTGGGTCAGTCTCTTGTGGGGTCATTGTTCCTTTCTCCTGGGTCCTGGTGTGCACAAGGTTCTGTTTGTTCCTTCCTGGCAGATCTAGGGGTATGCTTATTCTCACAGATGAATCAAGCTTGTTAATATAGTTTCCTTAGCAATATTCTCTAATCCACTATTGATAGGGAAAACCAGCGACATACACTGGGAAAGATGGAAGGGGAAAAAAGCAAGCAGTCACGTTAGATCTGGACCTACTCTGCACACATGGAAATAGGAGACTACTGTCAGATTGGAAGGATGTGGTTATGCTGGTTGCACTTCAATTGCTCAGTCGTGTCTGACTGCAACCCCACGAACTGTCACATGCCAGGCTTCCCTATCCTTTACCATCTCCCAGAGTGCTCAAATTCATGCCCATTGAGTCGATGATGCCATCCAATCATTTCATCCTCTGTCATCGCCTTCTCCTCCTGCCCTCATTCTTTCCCAGCATCAGGAAAGTCCTCTAATCCTAGTTTACCTGCTACATTGAAACCTCATGATGTCAGGTGGCCTCAACATTAAGTACTTCTCTGGTTAAATTCTGAGGGTCCTGTTTGAAATGAGTTGATCTGGGATTGATTCATATTAAACAATCATTTCTCTTTAATACTTTCACATAATTTAGTCAATCATTCATCTAACAAATAACAATATGGTAGAGTGCAAAGGAACAAAGAAAAGGCCATATGCCTTCAGATCAGATCAGATCAGTCGCTCAGTCGTGTCTGACTCTTTGTGACCCCATGAATCGCAGCATGCCAGGCCTCCCTGTCCATCACCAACTCCTGGAGTTCACTCAGACTCACGTCCA
>NW_011494956.1:3033186-3047897 GCF_000754665.1 Bison bison bison
CAGCATGCCAGGCCTCCCTGTCCATCACCAACTCCTGGAGTTCACTCAGACTCACGTCCATCGAGTCAGTGATGCCATCCAGCCATCTCATCCTCTGTCGTCCCCTTCTCCTCCTGCCCCAATCCCTCCCAGCATCAGAGTCTTTTCCAATGAGTTAACTCTTCGCATGAGGTGGCCAAAGTACTGGAGTTTCAGCTTTAGCATCATTCCTTCCAAAGAAATCCCAGGGCTGATATCCTTTAGAATGGACTGGTTGGATCTCCTTGCAGTCCAAGGGACTCTCAAGAGTCTTCTCCAACACCACAGTTCAAAAGCATCAATTCTTCGGCTCTCACCCTTCTTCACAGTCCAACTCTCACATCCATACATGACCACAGGAAAAACCATAGCCTTGACTAGATGAACCTTTGTTGGCAAAGTAATGTCTCTGCTTTTGAATATGCTATCTAGGTTGGTCATAACTTTCCTTCCAAGGAGTAAGCGTCTTTTAATTTCATGGCTGCAGTCACCATCTGTAGTGATTTTGGAGCCCAGAAAAATAAAGTCTGACACTGTTTCCACTGTTTCCCCTTCTATTTCCCATGAAGTGATGGGACCGGATGCCATGATCTTTGTTTTCTGAATGTTGAGCTTTAAGCCAACTTTTTCACTCTCCACTTTCACTTTCATCAAGAGGCTTTTTAGTTCCTCTTCACTTTCTGCCATAAGGGTGGTGTCATCTGCATATCTGAGGTTATTGATATTTCTCCTGGCAATCTTGATTCCAGCTTGTGTTTCTTCCAGTCCAGCGTTTCTCATGATGTACTCTGCATATAAGTTAAATAAACAGGGTGACAATATACAGCCATTTGCCTTAGCTTATTGTAAATATTAGAAAAGTAAAACAAAAATACTTTGTAAACAATAATATGATTGGTAAAGTAAGTCATCATAATTGTTATTTAGTACAAAGTGTTGCCTATGATGGATCCAGAGCATAATTATTGAGTCTGATTCATTCTGTTAACAACAGTGTCCTTGTACTGAAAAGCCAGATACTTTTATAAAGAGGACATTAGTTCTATGATTTTTATACTACTAATAATTTTTACTCAAATGAATACTTCTCTACAATTTACAAATACCATTTGAAGTAAGTATACTAAGTTGGATATAACTTTAAAGTCAACTCATTTGAAGGCCAAATGTAACAGACAGAGATACAGAACACAGAATTCTTTTTTTTTTGCATATGATGTTTAGAAAGTCAAAGAAATAATTGGTAATGAATAATTTTAAACAGATGGCTTACTTTTCATCTTAATATTCTTAAAAAGTTTTGAATTTTGAGGCATGAAGTTTAAATTATTTAAACAAGTCTTTTAGGTCTATGGGTCTAGTGAAGTTGGTCTTTAAATTACAATTTTTTAATCGGGTACGTAGAAAGCAAAGGTTATGGATTTCCTCCTGATTATATTTGGAACTTACTGTATGTAAATTGACAGATATGCATAGGTACCTCACTTATCTTACCATTTGTCTATAGAATTAGGGCTCATAATCACCTTAAAATATTAAATTTTGAGGGGATAGAAGTAATTTTAAAGATCAAATTTTAGTAATTCTATTTTAAGAATCAATCTATTTTTTCCTGAAGCTATATTTTGATCATTAGTCAAATATGTAAAAAAATCAAATGATTTGTCATGATTATTTTCATAAGTAATTCACAATATTTTAAGTAAGAATAAAGGGGAAATTACATAATACAAAACCAGAATGTGGTTAAAAAATGTAAGCATACTTTTTTGACTAAATTTTCATAAGAATGTATCTATATGGTTAAAAAAGATCAAGAATAAAAATGTAAAGAATATTCAAATACAATGATTTCACACTGTTCACTTAACTCTGACATTTTTATATTTGGGTATCTTTCCTCAGCTTTTTTAGAGCATTTGGTGATATGTTAGAAAACATTAACTTTTGGCTATTGTGAATTGTATTTCTGTCCTTAAAACAATACCCAAGGGGTATTTTGTTACAACATATTACATTTCAATTAAGCAGATGTAATTGTCTTGTGTATTTTTTCAATTGTCAAATAAATATCTTAATATTTTCTCTGAAAGTAATTAAACAAACTATTATACTATTTTTATATTAGAACATCCTTCCTTTAACTAATTGGATTTATTGGATTGATCTTGACTTACAATGTTTCCTACATTTTCAGGCATTAACATAACATAGGAAATGCTGGCCATTATTAAATAATTTCAGTGATAGTGTTTCAGTTTACTTTTAAGATAGCATAATTGCTTTCTTTATAAAAATCTTGATAAAGCTTTATTTTAAAAATTTCAAGTGCTTACTAGTTATTTTAATTATTCCTAGTGGTCATTTATAGATAATATAATATTTTATTAAAATAATTTTTCTCTATGTCCTTATTCTATTTTTGTTTACATTAAAGCACATTTTAAACAAATTGATAGCCTGTCTTTTTAAGAGCACTTACAACTATAAACAGACCATGTTCGGTTCAGTGTTAATTTGGAGAACTTTAATGTCTATTATGAAATGAAAATTTTATGCAGCTAAACAAATATTACATATGTGGATTGAAAATATGAGTACAGTGACATCAAATATACTTCATAAGATAGATGTACAAATGCATTTCAGTTCTTTTCTCATCAGTCTCCTTTATATTTTTAGACAGTCTTTATGTGAATACAATGACTTCAATATCAAACATTTTAAATGATGCTTGAAATATCAGTCACTTGACTTTGATGTCACACACAATTAAATCCAACCCATCTTCTCTCAGTTAATAACAGCAATCTCACCAAGTCTAGTGCCTAATTAATACCAGCTATTTGTCACAAAGAGGTGACACATGTATATCAGAAAGCTTGAAATATTGTTTTGTGCTGAAGTGTAGCCAGCCAGCCCTGCAATATAGAATCTGTCTTATGTGTGATTGGCTTTAAAGATTTCAAAGGCCCTCGAGTTTAGTGTGTTCAAGCTGGGACGCGACAGCGCATAGAAGGTGTTACTGATGTGACAGGTCCCTTTAGGCTGCTAAGTAGGAAGGTATTTAGAAAAAAAGCAGTTCTCTCTGAAAGGTTCAGACTTGATCACTCACTTAGGTGATGGCCAGAATTAAGACTGAAGTCCCTATGCTCATTTGGTTCACCTGTAGTTTGTAACCTACCTGTTAGAATACCCAGTCATAAATTGTATTATTGAGATATAGATATATATTTATTTTTTCAAAAACATTTCTGCTGTTCCCATCAAAAAGTCTCTTTACCTCTACTGTTCTATCTATTAAAGAAGTAATACTTTTCCTTCTTAAATTTATTTATAGACTGCAATTAGCGGTTGGACTTACATTTAAATAGTAGTTACTAGTCACCAAATTAGCTGAAAATGTTTGAGGTAAATACAGGTAGAATATAAACTCTACAGTCCTATGAAAAATAGGTGGAAAAGCAGGGATCATTTGTTGATTGGGTACTTCTATACTTATTCCTACATATTAGTGTTTAAAATTCAGATCAAAATGGGCATCATGTTATTAAAGATTTCTTTTAAAATGTCTCTAACCATAACCAAAGAGCTACAATATATATATTTTTGCAGCTTAGATGTTTCTGCTAATATAAAAAATCTCTCCATTGTGATATGGAGGAAAATGAAGTGTGGCTGACACATTGTATTAAAAAACCTTCTTTCTCTCTCTTCTTAGAAAAAGGAGGAAAGAAAAGCCTAGAGAAAGTTGCCTTATTCAGATTAATTGTAGTTACTCTACAATTTCCCTCAGTTCTTCAGTTTTTCCAGCTTACTGTCCTAAGTGACATTTTTTTTTTTTTTCCCAGAAGGCTGTTTAACTTCAGGTTTACTAGTCAAGCAGTAATTTTTACTCCTGCTCACTTCTTATTGAAATCAGTGGGGAGAAAAGACTGATTTTAGTTGAGAGAGAAGAGTTACAACAGTGGTACAAAACAGTAGAAAATGGAAATGCTTTAAAAGAATGAGAGATTCTACCTCCCTCAGGGGTTAGAAGGTCTACACAGCTGCTTATCTGAGACAGGCTGGTTTAAAGTAAACAGCGCTGGTGGAGACCAGGGAGGTGACCAACAGCATAGTTTCATTCTTTTCAGTCTAGCTCAGTTTTCAAAGGGTACCAAGTCCAGGTTCTTTTTTTGATTGTTTTGTTTTGTTTTTATCCAGGTAGAGGTTTAAAAGGGTGTTTCTTCAGATATGAAAACAACTGTAAAGAAGAATAAAAATCAATAGAAACCCCGAGGTTTCTTAGATATATGATGCTAAATAAATGATAGGACCATTGTGATTCTTCACTAGTTTCATATGTAGACATAGCACTCCTCTCTACAATTTGGAACATCGCTTTTTTCATCTGCTTCTAAGTTACTTGTTTCATTAAATAGTCTCTAATTCCTAGACAGGTTTTGAGCCTGGAAACACTAGCCATGGGATTTTCTGTGTTTGATGTCTGAGGGGAAGGTTTCTGTGTTGACTGGAACAGGTCTTTGGTGCTCTTAGAAACTATAGAGCCGTCCCATAAAGGACGGTGCACATTCTCAAATTTATAACACGGCCGTTCATACAAATGTCACAGCAGCTTCTGCCGCCTCCAGCTTCTCCATCAGCCTTTCAAATGCTGCTTCAGCCAGACTGTTTCCAGGTGCAGCATGTAGCCCCAGCGCTGTATGTTTTCAAGATTGTACGTCTTAAGTTAGGCTGGGGCTAAGGCTCTGTTCCCTTGGTTGCACTGCAGAGAGGGTTAGGGCGCCCCCCTGAGTATTCCACTTGCAGCTCTAGGCGGCTCAGGCCAAGCGGTCAGGAGATGGGGGCGGGGGTGGGGGCAGAAAAATAACACCAGATGATTTTTCTCGTGAGGGAATCATCTTTTGGTTTGTAGCTCCATTTTTGGTTCCTTCCTTTTTGCTTTGTTTCTTCTTATACAAACACTGTAATTCCATTTGGGATGAAGTCAAACTATTAGTGGCAACCCACTCCAGTGTTCTTGCCTGGAGAATCCCAGGGATGGGGGAGCCTGGTGGGCTGCCGTCTATGGGGTCACACAGAGTCGGACACGACTGAAGCGACTTAGCAGCGGCAGCAGCAGCAGCAAACTATTAAAGAAAAGATAGATTAAGCTTCTACTCTAGTTAAGACACTCGAGTAAGTGTTTACCTGGTTGAAGGCAGAGAATCTACTAACCCTCTTCTTGTCTGACAATGGCTCCTGTTTCCTGTGAGAGGCATCTCACTGCATCTTCTTTTCCCATCACGGTAAAATGTGGTGATTTGCTCCTGTAAAGAAGACACTTTAAATAATTGGCATTCCAAGATTTGTGGGAGCTTTTGTTTTCAGAAGGAATTAAAGGGTTGACAGAGGTGAAGATATAATTTGATTTTCAAAGAGTTAGAAACTGGAATGAGGTTCACTGAAATCCACACTTGTTTCTTGATGAGTACTTCAAAACATGACCATTTTATTAGAATGAAGGTGGATATTATTTTCTCACAGAATTTCCATCCTTATCTAGCCTGCAAGCAAGTATTCAGAATATACTTCAGAGTGGTTCTGAAATCACCCTCAGTTTTCCATCCTGTTTATTTGTCTGTGATTGGGCTCCCAGACTTGTACATGTGGGCCAGCAGGATAATCAGGACACACAGTTTGGGGTCCTGAATTTTCTGAACCAAGATCTGTCAAAAAGATGCACAATAACTCATTTGATTTAAACATTGTTTCTGGACTTCATATTTTGTCAGCTCCTTTAAACTGCAGTTGTTTATAAAATACTTCTCAGAAAGTGCTGGAATATGTGATGTTTAATTGGTTTTATGAACATACATGGGGATTTATGAGTATAAATAATTTTTATTCTTGGGAGTGCTGAATATGCACTGGAGCTTGCTGACTGATTTCTTGTAGGTCTTAGTTGATTTACTCTGCGCACTACAGTTTCATGTGATGATAGTAAAGAGTTACCCAGTTCAGTTACTTAACCACAAGTGGAAATTTTTTAATGATGTGTATTAAACTTTTATTTGCAGTTATACTGCATCACAAACTTCGATGGAAATGCAAAGTCAGATTAATTATAATTTTTGGCCAAGCACTGGGATTTTATCCAGGCTTTAATTAAAATTTCACAGTGTGACACCTTCATCCCACATCATATTTCCAAAAAGGATGCCACGTGAAATGAAGTTTTATTATATCTATTTGTTTATTAGAAAGGAAATTTCTGCTTTGTCTTTTTATACACATCTGGTAGTTTGGTTCAGTTAAGTTCAGTCACTCAGTCATGTCCGACTCTTTGCTACCCCACTGACTGCAGTATGCCAGGCTTCCCTGTCCATCACCAACTCTCAGAGCTTACTCAAACTCATGTCCATCGAGTCAGTGATGCCATCCAACCATCTCATCCTCTGTTGTCCCCTTCTCCTCCTGCCTTCAATCTTTCCCAGCATCAGGGTCTTTCCAAATGAGTCAGTTATTTGCATCAGGAAGCCAAAGTATTGGAGTTTCAGCTTCAGCATCAGTCCTTCCAATGAATATTCAGGACTGATTTTCTTTAGGATGGACTGGTTGGATCTCCTTGCAGGCCAAAGGAGTCTCAAGAGCCTTCTCCAACACCACAGTTCAAAAGCATCAATTCTTTAGCTCTCAGCTTTCTTTATAGTCCAACTCTCACATCCATACACGACTACTGGAAAGACCAAAGCTTTGACTAGACGGACCTTTGTTGGCAAAGTAATGTCTCTGCTTTTTAATATGCTGTCTAGGTTGGTCATAACTTTCCTTCCAAGGAGTAAGTGACTTTTAACTTCATGGCTGCAATCACCATCTGCAGTGATTTTGGAACTCCCCAAAATAAAGTCAGCCACTGTTTCCCCATCTATTTGCCATGAAGTAATGGGATCGGATGCTATGATCTTAGTTTTCTGAATGTTGAGTTTTAAGCCAACTGCCTTAAGATAAATAAAAGAAAGCTGTTACATGTTTTGAAAATACACAGTTGATTCTATCAGGCTTAGTAGATTCTGAAAGTAAATCATTCTTCAAAATTTAACTCTTCTTGATATCTTCAGTTTACTGATGACACACACACATATATGTATACACATATATAGTATATAAAGATATATGGCTTACATATAATTTAAAAATCTAGAACCCTTGATATACCAATGGAATCTAAAATTTGTGATGGGATAAGCTACCATCCAGAGAAGGCAATGGCAACCCAGTCCAGTACTCTTGTCTGGAAAATCCCATGGGCGGAGGAGCCTGGTGGGCTGCAGTCCATCGTGAAGAGTTGGACACGACTGAGCGACTTCACTTTCACGCATTGAAGAAGGAAATGGCAACCCACTCCAGTGTTCTTGCCTGGAGAATCCCAGGGACGAGTGTGCCTGGTGGGCTGCTGTCTATGGGGTCGCACAGAGTCCGACACGACTGAAGTGACTTAGCAGCAGCAGCAAGCTACCATCATTCCTTCTTTTGTGGAATAGGCTGGCTAAAGTATAGGCCAAATCAGAAAAATACCAAAACATCAAACACAAGTGGTCAAGAGTAAAGATTTGGCTGTAGAAATAGAGAGATTAAGACAGGGATATTGTAGACAGAGCAAGCAGGAAGCCAGATCAGAAACAGAGCAGAACATTAGGATCAGATTGCCAGGTCAAAGTCAGGCTTACCACAGAGCAAAGCCAGGTTGGCAAACTAAGGTCAGGAACCCTGGAGGTCAGTCAGGAAGGCAATGGGGAGCACCACGATTCAAGCACACGGACCGGGACAAGGTGGGGCCAGAGAGCTGGATCACCAACTGAGAGGTGGTGCCTGGGGTGCTCTAACATCTGGTTACTCCTGCTGACTCCCATTCCTCTTGACTCTGGCTCAGAGGCTGACCCCACACCCCCAGTGTGCTTATTTCCTGCAGAGTTCTAACATTTAATTTTAATACAAAGTTGAGTGACATCAAAGGCAACCTCAAGCCCTGTGTTTCAGTAGCCTCTTGTTTGTATGTTTTACTGATGAGGCGTTAAGGATCATCCCCATCTATAGTGTGTTCTGGGAAAATTATTTCTAGAAACAAAATGTAAACATCTAAATAACTGACAGTTCTCTTAAAATGCCAAGTGTGTGAGAAATAAATATATCCATTCATACTTAAATGGAAGAATGCTAATGCCTTTGAAAGGACATTATAAATAATTGCTAATAATATAAAATTATTATATTATAATAATTGCTAATTCTAGTCAAAACAAATAATGCCTTTACTTGAGGTATGCTCCAGAGGTGGTGCCAATGAGTTTTAAAAAGGAAATGAAGACCAAGTTTTCTCTGATTTATATTGTGACCTATGAACTTAATTTACCCATAATCCAATTTCTTTGACCAAGAGTTACTTGCCTTTCTCCTATGGAGACTGAAATATGCATTGATTTGTTCCTATGCTGCTTTAAATATTCATGATATATTATTTCATTATATTTGTTATATTTACCCTATATAGATGCATAAATTTAATTTACATACCCTTTATATTTGAGCTCAGTCAGTTGCCTTTCTCTATATCACGGACCCATATAGAAGGTAGAAAATGTATCTATAGAAAACCTTCCTTTGAGAAACTTGTAAAATATTTTTGTGGTATAATATTTTCAGCTTTTAGTAGAGTTATCTTCAACAACTATTCTTATAGTCAAATGTTCCAGCAGCCAACTGTATAAGCAATCCAAATTACTTCCTAAGAAGTTAATGGGGGAGTCTTTTGGATTTGCAAACATAGTCATGTGATGAGCTAAAGCAATAAAAGTGATAATTCCACTTTACAAACTGAGAACCCATAAAACAAGTAAATAGTCTGTGCTGTGTCTACTACATTTGTCTTGATTTCTCTAATAAAAAAGCCTTTTGTTTGAAATAAAAGTGAAGGGTTGCTTTGTTAAATATTAAATTCTAGGAGATTAAAAATACAATTTCCTTTCTTTCTCTTGGTATTTCCTTTATCCTATTGCATGTCATTCTTAGAAATCACCATTGTATTGTTTATTTTTTTAAATTAAAATGCTGTAACAACTGCAGTGCTTTTGCATTGTATGAATATTTTATTGTATGATGAAAAAGAATGATTGTGAAAGCCTTAACATGCTCAATTTTTCATTTAAATATTTTACAAGGAAAACCCTACTGAGATACGTCTTCTTTTCATGGGTGCCCTGGTGGTTGTCACAGAAGGGAGATGCGATATATATAGTTCTACAACCCAGTGCATTTAAATTTTATAAAACAATGGAACAAGACGGCTTTCTGTTTTAAGTGAAATACTAATGTCTTATCTGGGTGTCACATCTCAAACCCAAGGTTCTGCTGCTTCCATGCAGGCAAAAAATCACTTGTCTGTTTTCTTTTCAAGATGCCCAAAGCTCTCTGTTTTGCAGTTATTGAATTAGGCAGAACGATAATGGACAGAACCTTTTGTTTATGCATATGAGAGGGCTTTGATTTATAATATCTTTTATTTCCAAGTATTTCTTTATAAAAAATACATTTACACCTCAGATGAGGCATCTATGTTCACATCACTTTTATAATCATTGAGTAAGTTTGCAGTATCATTTTCCTATAAATTTCAAATACATGAAAAACCTTATATGGAAAATGGTATAATTAAATTCAATTTGTAATTATTCCCCTCCCTCAAATTACAGATATTTGTGGTATTTTTCATATATTTTGAGCTCAACAAGAGTGTTTATAGCTATGACACTATACCAGCAATTTATATGTATAAAGTAAACATGGGTTTGAAATGCTTTGGTTGTAGTACTAATTTTTGATCAATAAAAATTTGTTAAGAATATTTTCCCATGGAAAAATTAATTTAACTTTAAACTGAGAGAATATGGTATTTGGGACTCTGGGGGATAAAATAGCCAGAATTTTACAATTAAAAAAAAAATTGATACAAGGTGAAAATGTTTAATAAAGAAAATCTTAAACTATTATTTTGGATAGAATTTAAAAGTACTTAATGCCTTTTAATTTTGTTACTTACTTTAAAAAATCCTTATCATCATGAAATATTAGTAAAATTATTTAATATGTTTGAATTTTAGTAGTGTAGTATAACAGAAACAAATGACAAAAATTATTAGTTCTTGCAATCATTGCTTTCATGTTGGATAAAATGATTAGCTTCTAGTATTTGTGCTACTACAGAACTCCAGAGATTCAGTTGATTTGGCTATTTCAGTCAAAACATAAGTCAAAATATTTAGCAGCCTCACTTTCCACATAAGCCACCATAGTCCCAGAAACTGCCCCCACCAAAGATGGTGTAAACACTCAAACTCAAGAGCTGATCATGTAAGAAGGATTTCAAGTTGAAATTGATTATTTTTACTAGTGTTTCCTAGACTTCTTCAATCATAAAAAATCACTTGGAGCCACTGCTTAAAGCATATATTTACAGAGACCTTTTTAGGACTTAGCAGGTCTGGGATGGGACTCAAAGCCTGTAAAGAAAAAAAGCAATCCAGGTGATTTTAATGATCAGGCAAGTTTGGGGAACACCATTTAGTGCAATGTGATTTACTTAGGTATCTTTAAAAATCTTTATAATCTTCTCTGCTTACTCAGAGGTTGAATAATTGCTGAGAATGGTAAAGTTAATACAGATTTATTAAATAATTTATAAGTAACATGAAAATTAACCAAATATTAATGTTTAATATAGAATCAAAATCTTATTTTATAATTGCTTTTGAACATCATGAACTAAATGAACTATTTAGCTGTTTTCAGTTGTTGCTCCTAACTTTTAGAACAACCAGAGTAATAGCTTCAGAAATTCAATGGTGTCTCAGCAGTTGTGTTTCTCTGCCCTCATGATAACCTTTTAGCATGTGGTAAAAATATCTTTCTTTGTCATATTTCAATAGTCGTTTTCTTTGGTAAAACCCACAATATTGTAAAGTACCCTCCAATTAAAGAAGAAAAAAATAATCTTTTTCTTTGACAAAATAATCATTTATCAAGTATCCTGAGCTAATCATGAGCAGCCATAAACCCAGAGTCAAATATATAAGGCTGAATTTTATACTAAACTTTATATTAAACTCACTTTTTCCATCTAACACCTGGTTTCTGTTGTATATACTTTGTTGTCTATACTCTTATGCAGAAATAAAACTGGATGTTCATTTTCTTGGCTTCCATCTTCTTGGCAACTTTCTGGAAACCTAATTATTTCATTTTCTATTAAATGATGTAAATAGACTTGAACGTAATAGAGAATTTAATTTCCCCTCTTGAATAAAACAATAGCCCTAAAGAACTTCATAAAATGTGCTTACTCTGTCTTCCTCTTTCTGCATGTGTACGTGCTAAGTTGTTCCAGTCGTGTCTGACTTTTTATGAACTTATGGACTGTAGCCTGCGAGGCTCCTCTGTCCATGGGATTCTCCAGGCAAGAGTACTGGAGCAGGTTGCCATGGCCTCCTCCAGGGCATCTTCCCGACCCAGGGATCAAACCTGTGTCTCTTACATCTCCTGAATTGGCAGGTGGGCTCTTTACCACTAACACCACCTGGGAAGCACCCCCTCTCTTTCTGAGTTAGTCTTAAATATCTATATATGTGGGATGTATATATTGTCACATCAGGGCAAGTGAATGTGCACACAGATTCCAGAGATTCTAAAGAAAGTAAAATTGCTGTAAACTTGGAATGGGGATACATTCCTCTTAGAAAACGTAATTATAAATAAGTGATCTATATTGACATAGATTAAAGATAAATACTTAGGAATACTATAAATTATTGGAAAGAGAAAGCACTATTTAAATATTTTGCACATTAAAGTGAGAGACAATTAAGTGTTGAGCTTTAGCTTACAGGCTCTGTAGCCATACTTTCTTGGCTCAAATCCTGGTTCTAGTATTGGTTACTTAGTGACCTTTGGTTAATTACCTAATACAGTCCTGCATAGTCAGTGGGACCTGGGACCCTTTGCTGCAGACTTACACCTGAACAAACGTCTCCTCCAGAAACAAAATACAAAGAAAATGTATGGGACTACAAATAGCTATGTGCATGTACACATGCACAGTTGGGGCAATTTATGGACAAGATACAAAAAGATTAAAAACCCAGCTGCCACTTTTAAAGAGCCAGGAGAAAAAGCAGGGTACTATGCACGCACCCTGCACACAGCACCACCAAAAGAGTGGGCAAACAACCTCAGCCACCCCTTGGGCCTGACCCTTGGACCCCACCCTCCCCTCACATAAGGAACCAGCTCTCCTCCCTCTCTGGGAATAAGCCAAATAACCTGTTACTTGTTCTTGCTCCCTCTGGCGACACCAGGAGCCCCAGTAAGGACTTTCCCTGATTTCTTGCCTGTTATCAATTTCTAGTGATTCAGTTCAGCTCAGTCGCTCAGTCATGTCTGACTCTTTGCGATGTCATGGACCGCAGCATGCCAGGCCTCCCCGTCCATCACTGACTCCTGGAGTCCACCCAAACCCAAGTCCAGAAAGCCAGTGATGCCATCCAACCATCTCATCTTCTGTTGTCTCCTTCTCCTCTCTTGAGAAACCTATATGCAGGTCAGGAAGCAACACTCAGAACTGGACATGGAACAACAGACTGGTTCCAAATAGGAAAAGGAGTATGTCAAGGCTGTATATTGTCACCCTGCTTATTTAACTTATATGCAGAGTACATCATGAGAAACACTAGGCTGGAGGAAGCACAAACTGGAATTAAGATTGCCGGGAGAAATATCAATAACCTCAGATATGCAGATAACACCACCCTTATGGCAGAAAGTGAGGAGGACCTAAAAAGCCTCTTGTTGAAAGTGAAAGAGGAGAGTGAAAACATTGGCTTAAAGCTCAACATTCGGAAAACGAAGATCATGGCATCTGGTCCCATCACTTCATGGGAAATAGACGGGGAAACAGTGGAAACAGTGTCAGACTTTATTTTTTTGGGCTCCAAAATCACTGCAGATGGTGATTGCAGCCATGAAATTAAAAGACACTTGCTCCTTGGAAGAAAAATTATGACCAACATAGATAGTATATTAAAAAGTAGAGACATTACTTTGCCCACAAAGATCTGTCTACTCAAGGCTATGGTTTTTCCAGTGGTCATGGATGAATGTGAGAGTTAGACATTAAAGAAAGCTGAAAGCTGAGGAATTAATGCTTTTGAACTGTGGTGTTGGAGAAGACTCTTGAGAGTCCCTTGAACTGCAAGGAGATCCAAGCAGTCCATCCTGGAGATCAGTCCTGGGTGTTCATTGGAAGGACCGATGTTGAACCTGAAACTCCAGTATTTTGGCCACCTGATGCGAAGAGCTGACTCATTGGAAAAGACCCTGATGCTGGGAAAGTTTGAGGGCATGAGGAGAAGGGGACGACAGAGGATGAGATGGTTGGATGGCATCACTGACTCAATGGACATGAGTTTGGGTAAACTCTGGAGTTTGTAATGAACAAGGAGGCCTGGCGTGCTGTGGTTCATGGGGGCGCAAAGAGTTGGACACGACTGACTGACTGAACTGAACTGAACTGAACTGAACTTAATGATAATAGTATTTATTTCATAGAATTGTTGTGAGTGTTAAATGAGTTAAGATATATAAAGTTCTTAGGATAGTAGCTGGCATTTTTAAGCACCAAGTAAATATTAGTTAATATCTTTATGTTTATGTACACAGATATTCAGGGTATTAATTTCTCTTTTTTTGTGTGTGCAAGAAATTGATACTTTTGAAAGAATGCCATGGAGTTATCACCTAAATAAGGTAGACTTGGCATGAATACTAGCCTTTTAAAAGTTCAAGTATTGAAAAAAAATACCCGCTTTAGTCCCCTTATTCCTTTCCTATCATATTTCCTTTTTTTGTATTTTATTATAGGAAGGAAATGTTTATAAATTCTGAAGACACGGCAGCATAAGCATCACACCTTTGGTTATGGGTGAATACTACTGTTATAGGCTCTACTACATAGATTTTAGTTATTATGATTCAAAAACTACAATTCTGTCCTTGGTATAAATGTTATCCAAAATTACATGGCAATTATTTAATCAGAATAGGGTTTTCCTCTTACCCCATCTGTTGACAATCTAGAGTTTAGAAATTGCTGATTAAAAAGTCACTGTTTATCAATGAAACACATTCTTGCTATTTCTCTATCTAACCAAAACAATTCAACAATAGAAAATGTAAACAGATCCAGGAAAACTTACATTGGGTATAATTTGCCTTAACCTTCAGTTCAGTTCAGTTGCTCAGTTGTGTCCGACTCTTTGTGACCCCATGAATTACAGCACGCCAGGACTCCCTGTCCATCACCAACTCCTGGAGTTCACTCAAACTCATGTCCATTGAGTTGGTGATGCCATCCAGCCATCTCATCCTCTGTCGTCCCCTTCTCCTCCTGCCCCCCAATCCCTCCCAGCATCAGAGTCTTTTCCAGTGAGTCAACTCTTCGCATGAGGTGGCCAAGGTACTGGAGTTTCAGCTTTAGCATCACTCCTTCCAAAGAACACCCAGGACTGATCTCCTTTAGAATGGACTGGTTGGATCTCCTTGCAGTCCAAGGGACTCTCAAGAGTCTTCTCCAACATCACAGTTCAAAAGCATCAATTCTTCGG
>NW_011494956.1:3047997-3048788 GCF_000754665.1 Bison bison bison
AAAGCATCAATTCTTCGGTGCTTAGCTTTCTTCACAGTCCAACTCTCACATCCATACATGATCACTGGAAAAACCATAGCCTTGACTAGATGAACCTTTGTTGGCAAAGTAATGTCTCTGCTTCTGAATATGCTATCTAGGTTGGTCATAATTTTCCTTCTAAGGAGTAAGCGTATTTTAATTTCATGGCTGCAATCACCATCTGCAGTGATTTTGGAGCCCCCAAAGACAGAGTCTGACACTGTTTCCACCGTTTCCCCATCTATTTCCCATGAAGTGATGGGACCAGATGCCATGATCTTCGTTTTCTGAATGTTGAGCTTTAAGCCAACTTTTTCATTCTCCTCTTTCACTTGCATCAAGAGGCTTTTTAATTCCTCTTCATTTTCTGCCATAAGGGTGGTGTCATCTGCATATCTGAGGTTATTAATATTTCTCCCGGTAATCTTGATTCCAGCTTGTGCTTCCTCCAGCCCAGTGTTTCTCATGATGTACTCTGCATATAAGTTAAATAAGCAGGGTGACAATATACAGCCTTGGCATACTCCTTTTCCTATTCGGAACCAGTCTGTTGTTCCATGTCCAGTTCCATGTCCAGTTCCATGTCCAGTCCATGCTTCCTGACCTGCATATATGTTTCTCCAGAGGCAGTTCAGGTGGTCTGGTATTCCCATCTCTTTCAGAATTTTCCACAGTTTATTGTGGTCCACACAGTCAAAAGCTTTGGCATAGTCAATAAAACAGAAATAGATGTTTTTCTGGAACCCTCTTGCTTTTTTGATGATCCAGTG
>NW_011494956.1:3048888-3058888 GCF_000754665.1 Bison bison bison
ATTTGATCTCTGGTTCCTCTGCCTTTTCTAAAACCAGCTTGAATATCTGGAAGTTCATGATTCACGTACTGCTGAAGCCTGGCTTGGAGTATTTTGAGCATTACTTTGCTAGCATGTGAGATGAGTGCAATTGTGCAGTAGTTTGAGCATTCTTTGGCATTGCCTTTCTTTGAGATTGGAATGAAAATGGACCTTTTCCAGTCCTGGCCACTGCTGAGTGTTCCAAATGTGCTGGCATATTGAGTGCAGCACTTTCACAGCATCATCTTTCAGGATTTGAAAGCTCAACTGGAATTCCATCACCTCCACTAGCTTTGTTCATAGTGATGCTTTCTAAGGCCCACTTGACTTCACTTTCCAGGATGTCTGGCTCTAGATGAGTGATCACAGCATCATGATTATCTGGGTCATGAAGATCTTTTTTGTACAGTTCTTCTGAGTATTCTTGCCACCTCTTCTTAATATCTTCTGCTTCTGTGAGGTCTATACCATTTCTGTCCTTTATTGAGCCCATCTTTGCATGAAATATTCCCTTGGTATCTTTAGTTTTCTTGAAGAGATCTCTCGTCTTTCCCATTCTGTTGTTTTCCTCTATTTCTTTGCATTGATTGCTGAGGAAGCCTTTCTTGACTCCTTGCTATTCTTTGGAACTCTGCATTCAGATGCTTATATCTTTCCTTTTAGCTTCTCTTCTTTTCACAGCTATTTGTAAGGCCTCCCCAGACAGCCATTTTGCTTTTTTGCATTTCTTTTCCATGGGGATGGTCTTGATCCCTGTCTCCTGTACAATGTCACGAACCTCCGTCCATAGTTCATCAGGCACTCTCTCTATCAGATTTAGTCCCTTAAATCTATTTCTCACTTCCACTGTATAATCATAAGAGATTTGATTTAGGTCGTATTGAATGGTCTAGTGGTTTTCCCTACTCTTCAATTTCAGTCTGAATTTGGCAATAAGGAGTTCATGATCTGAGCCACAGTCAGCTCCTGGTCTTGTTTTTGCTGGCTGTATAGAGCTTCCCCATCTTTGGCTGCAAAGAATATAATCAATCTGATTTCCGTGTTGACCATCTGTTGATGTCCAAGTGTAGAGTCTTCTCTTGTGTTGTTGGAAGAGGGTGTTTGCTATGACCAGTGCATTTTCTTGACAAAACTCTATTAGTCTTTGCCCTGCTTCCTTCCATATTCCAAGGCCAGATTTGCCTGTTACTCCAGGTGTTTCTTGACCTCCTCCTTTTGCATTCTAGTCCCCTCTAATGAAAAAGACATCTTTTTTGGGTGTTAGTTCTAAAGGGTCTTGTAGGTCTTCATAGAACCGTTCAACTTCAGCTTCTTTAGCGTTACTGTTTGGGGCATAGACTTGGATTACTGTGATATTGAATGGTTTGCCTTGGAAACGAACAGAGATCAGTCTGTCGTTTTTTGAGATTGCATCCAAGTACTGCATTTCAGACTCTTTTTTTGACCATGATGGCTACTCCATTTCTTCTGAGGGATCCCTGCCTGCAGTAGTAGATATAATGGTCATCTGAGTTAAATTCACCCATTCCAGTCCATTTTAGTTCGCTGATTCCTAGAATGTCGACATTCACTCTTGCCATCTCTTGTTTGACCACTTCCAATTTGCCTTGATTCATGGACCTGACATTCCAGGTTCCTATGCAATATTTCTTTTTATAGCATCGGACCTTGCTTCTATCACCAGTCACATCCACAGCTGGGTATTCTTTTTGCTTTGGCTCCATCCCTTCATTCTTTCTGGAGTTATTTCTCCACTGATCTCCAGTAGCATATTGGGCACCTACTGAGCTGGGGAGTTCCTCTTTCAGTATCCTATCATTTTGCCTTTTCATACTGTTAATGGGGTTCTCAAGGCCTGAAGTGGTTTGCCATTCCCTTCTCCAGTGGACCATATTCTGTCTGACCTTTCCTCCGTGACCCACCTGTCTTGGGTGGCCCCACAGGGCATGGCTTAGTTTCATTGAGTTAGACAAGGCTGTGGTCCGTGAGATTAGATTGACTAGTTTTCTGTGATTATGGTTTCAGTGTGTCTGCCCTCTGATGCCCTCTTGCAACACCTACCTTCTTACTTGGGTTTCTCTTACCTTGGATATGGGGTATCTCTTCACGGCTGGTCCAGCAAAGGGCAGCCACTGCTCCTTACCTTGGACAAGGGGTATCTCCTCACTGCCGCCCCTCCTGACCTTGAATGTGGAGTAGCTCCTCTCGGCCCTCCTGCACCCGTGCAGCCACTGCTCCTTGGACATGGGGTTGCTCCTCCTGGCCGCCGCCCCTGGCCTTGGGCATGGGGTAGCTCCTCCCGGCCATTGCCCCTGACCTCAAATATATTACTAAAGGTCAAAACAGACACCTACATCAGAATTTATGTAGCAAAAATGTCAGACTTTATATACAATTAGATTTACTTTTCTAAATTCTAATTTCAAAGTACTAGTGCTTAATATGATTAAAGACATTGTTTTATCCCATGTTAGTATAATCTCTGGCTTAGTGAGTTTCATTCAGTTTAAGAAAGTTAGAATCAATTCATTTCTCAATTTCATTTCTGAATTTCTAGTCTTCACTCAGATCCACCAAATTAGTGATATTTTTCTTATTGTAATGAAGATTTTGTATTGCATTAAAGAGGAAAGTACATACATCTGCAGATGTTCTTTGTTCAAGAAAAGTGCCATTGTCCATTTGGTTGTTAAGAATCATGAGGTGTTATACTCTCCTAGAGTCCCATCTGATTCTAGAACCTATGGGAGACTACTTGGTGTCTCTGCAACATCAGCTACAATGAAGTGTTACCTAGGAATTTTGCAAACATCTTAGAAATCTTTTCCAGCCTATCAACCCAGGAAGTAGCCATTGCATAGGATGAAATTTCAGATCTACAGTGATTCAATTAGAACAACCAAGGGCAAGTATTATTCCTTACACTTCCTCCACTTTGGGACTTTGTCGAATCTAAACTTACCCCTCTGACAACTATCACCTGCACAAGTTTCTTCCACAGTAAAAGAACCTTTCTTTTTAATGGTCCTGACTGAGGAAGCACTGCTCTTCAAACTTTAATGGGCATACATATCACCTACACAATCTGGAAGGTTCTGATTGTGATTTGGTAAATCTGGAAGGCTGAGACACTGCTGTTCTAACAAGCTCCCAGGTGATGCCAATATTAATGGCCTAGGTAGCCAGGGTAGGACATCTTGGTTTAGGAAGAAATAGGGAGAGACTTGGGTTCTCAGTGACTCCTAGGTCTCCTCTGACTTTTGATTCGTTGTCTGGCTGGCTGGAGAGGAATTGCTGGGTACTGTGAAGCAATGATGACAATATGCTTGTGTAGAGTATCTCCTGTAGACTTTTCCCAGCACAACAATTTCCTTTGCCTTCAAAAATAATTTTCTCAGGATTAACAGGAGCATAGGAGATGGTGTGGGTAATTAGTGGACTCATAGAATTCAGGCACTGACCAGAGGGATCAAAGAAAGGTTATATAAGTAAAGATGGCAGAAACACAAGATTGTGTAGTATATATGACTTAGCAAGAGAATGGTTCCTGCAACCTTGCTTGATTCCCCACCTCTACCAACTCTTTGAAGCCTGGGATTGCTCAAAATGCTGGTGCCACGTACAGTGCCTTGGCACAGTACAGAACCACAGGAGGGTTTTCAAGTCTGATATACTGTATTTGGATTCGAGTTTTGGATTTCTCAATCATCTTACTTACCAGGTGAATGACCGCCATCTCAGACACAACTTATATATTATTGGTTACACCAAGACTGCAACTGCCTTACAGGACAAACTGAGGCAGGGATCAAACACAACAAATACAAACTGTCAAGAGCCATGACAATGAACTTTATGACAACCAGCCATATTATGGTGCATTTAAGAAAGATTTGTTTTGATGAGTTTTCTTAATGAGTTTACTTTGACTGTTTGCTTTTCAAACAGTCTTAGCTAAGTTTACAGCTGGCAGTTGCTACAACCAACTATCATGCTTTTATTTTGGAATGCAGCTAGATTTAGATTGAAAATGGCTTTTCTCTGGATGAGATTCACATTTGCTTTCTCCATTCCATGACCTCCTTTTCTTTGTTTTCTCAACATTCCTTTCAGGGCGTGCAGAACCTTAGGGTCTCTTCGTGCTGGCGACCTCCAGTAGGCAGGGGTGTCTGCCCCTGCCATCTTTTTCCCTTGGCTGAGAAGGAGAGTGGGTATGTGTTTATGTGGGAAGCCAAATAACAGATTGAAGAGCAGTTTCACTTTATTCAAGCCCTGCTCCTCACCTGTGAGGAGACACACTGGTCTGTATTTTTCTGTTGTTCCCTGGCAACATGTCAGTGGGGTAGCAAAATGCCATGGCAGGTTACCTATTTGTAATGCAAATGAGATTTTTGAGTGTGTGTTGCCTCAGTCCTTTTTCTATGTGGATTGCTAATCCATAACACACTGCTGCTTCTGAAACAAATCTGGGCCTTCTGGTGTGAGAGCTTTCAGGGCAGAGGCATAAATTGACTGATTCCTGCTGTTCTTTCTCGAAGACTCTTATGGAAGTGGAGTCTGTCAACCATTTTGGTTTGGGTAAACCTATATTCTCAATCTCTGGGATTCTTCAAAAGCAGGACGACTTCATTTCTGGTGACTCATGAATACTCAGTGATAATACCAGTGATGTCTATTAAATTGCTATATGGGCCACCTGTTTTCACATAAATTATCGGTTCTGGTCTCTCTTCTAGATTCCCTTCCTTTTAACATTTCGTGAGAACTTGCTTTATGCCTGATGCTGTGGTAGTTGTCAGTGTGACAAAGAAAAATCAGTTCCTGCTTTCAGGGAGAATGAAGTCAGTGAAAAAAATGCTACTGTCACACTAGAGCCAGGGCCCATTGCTGATTTGGGAGACAGTAGCCAGGAGTATTGGAGAAGGCAATGGCACCCCACTCCAGTATTCTTGCCTGGAAAATCCCATGGACGGAAGAGCCTGGTGGGCTGCACTCCATGGGGTCACTGGGGGTCAGACACGACTGAGCGACTTCACTTTCACTTTTCACTTTCATGCATTGGAGGAGGAAATGGCAACCCACTCCAGTGTTCTTGCCTGGAGAATCCCATGGACAGAGGAGCCTGGTGGGCTGCCGTCTATGGGGTCGCACAGAGTTGGACACGACTGAAGTGACTTAGCAGCGGCAGCAGCAGCCAGGAAGGTTCCTTGGTGTAAATGACAAAACAGGTAGTAAAGGTCAGTAGCTGAACATACAAGCTTCGCCGGCAGACAGTTTTGAGTTTTTGAATTCTGGCTGTGTGATTTGCAAATTGTGTGTCTGAGACCCTAGAGCAAGATATTTAATCTCTCTCTGCATTTGTTTCCTCATGTTTAAGATGTGGGCAAAATATCTTTTTAATAGGATGGTTATGAAGTTTAAATGCTATGTCAAGTATAGACCAGGACACAGAGCTGGTCTCTATACATGGTAAGCACTTAATAAAATGTGACCATGAAAACTTAACGTGTGTTGACATTTATGCATTGTTTGAAGGAGCAAATGTGAAGATGTTTTAAGACAAGTTTTAAAGTTGTTTTCCTCAAGTTCCTGAAGTTTCATGGATGTTTCTTGGTAGCTGCTTAATCTCTAATAATTTTAATCATTCCTTTCAATGGTCAGTTTCCTAAGAATCCTCCCAGTATATAGACATTGGCTTCAAACCTGCTTTATTTCCGAATTTGCTGCTCACAATTTAGAGACAACTGTAGGGAAAAACAACCAACAAGATGGTATATTTGGGAGATCATGACTTTTTTGTGTGTGCTAACTTTAGTATATAATGTTAGCAGTCCTTTGTATACATTTGAAAGATAGGTTCTTAGAATTGGAATAATCTGAACTGGGGATTCTTTATGAGAAGAAAGACTCAAAATTCATCTAAGGGATGATGAGGGTAATACTTGGACATTGCTAAGGATGCCACCTGTTGGCATATTGTATCTTGTGCCACCTTTCCACTGCACATTAAAATCGGAGGCCACACAGGGAACTTCATACAGCAGTGAACATGACTGGGCAGCATTGGTCCAGTGTCTGTCTCAAGTTGGGCCAAAAAGTTGGAGGCTCCCAGTTGAGGCTGAAACTACCTCTGATGATATGGAGACATGGAACTCATGTTTTAAAACAAAATATGGTAACCCAGTTCATACTGGTTTCAGCAAGTGTATCAGGAAATAATAACACGCAAGTGTTGTTGTAGATCTAAGAGTCTACACAGTGCCTTAGTTTATTCAGATCATTTGACTGTGTAGAAAGATGCACAAGCTATAGAATTATAAATATGCATGATTAAACATACTTTGAGTAACAGAAATGGGATTATATCAATGGGCCATAATTAGTTTAAATAAACATATCTCTTTTAATTATTTTCTGATTTTTTTTTTTCCACTAACTGGTGTACTCATTGAGAAGAATGTTGGACTATTAGGTAGTTGCTTCCTGTCATAGTCTTTTTTGGAGATGAATGTGTTTGCATGTTTATGTTGTCCTGATTTTCTAGTTTTCAAAGAAAATTTTAAAAGTCATTTTATAAGTATAGGAAAGGGTAAAATTATAGCACATGCTGTATTTTCAATATATTGATTTCTATTTGAGTAGGAAAGTAGTTTGGGGAATCTGACTTTTTTTTAACATGTAAACACATACTGGTTAGAGTTGTTTAGACAACCATGCAACATAGCCTTACCATGAACAGTGTACGGTTAGAAACTCTGAATAATATATATTTAAAATGAATAAATAGATTTTAAGTATTGTTAACTACCACAACATCACAGAATACCAGTTCCCCTTAAGAAATGTTAGTTTAGCTATGTTAATTAACAAATTAACAAATTTGTGATTTAATAATATTTTGTGAAATGTCTGGTCTATACCGTCAGAAATTCTTTAAAATTAGGTTAACACTTTATTTTAGAATGTACATTAGGTGCTATTGAAACTATCTCTTCTGTTTTGATTTTCTTATTAAATATAAGTCAAATAAGGGTTTTTTTGAACCACACAAAGCACGAAATCTCACCTACAGAATTTAATTCTATGTGAAGATAGAATGGTCATAATATAAAACTCAGTTATTCCAATTTTATAATTAACTGGTCAGTTTTAAACTAGTGTAAAAGAATGAGTAAAGCTAATGTAATAGAACTCTGAGGAACAGATTTCACTGTAACAGAAGTGCTTTGATATGCTTATTAATGCAATATTATTGATGGAGAGTTGAAAATTAATATATGTCTGTTAGACTAAGGCTGGAGTTGTTGCCTCAAACCATAATAATTGATTACATGAGTTTGCTTGTTTAATAGCAGAGCACATTTACAAACCAGGGGATATAGTCTTTCTTTGGAGGAAACCCTGTAATGCAACCTTAAATCTTATGTGGGAGATTCTCTTTTTCTTACAGTAGGTCTGACAACTCATAGGGCAGTTTTGTTAATTTAAACAAATCAATTGTTGAATATTTTTGAATTATATCGCTCATTTGCTAGAGATGGTTTAAGGTAAGAATGGATTTATATTACAAATTTCAGTAACATATGACATTCTACAATTGCTGTTTTCTCCAAGAGGGAGGGGACATATGTGTAGCTATGGCTGATGCATGCTGATATATGGCAGAAACCAACACAATATTGTAAAGCAACTATCCCCCAATTACAAATAAGTTAATTTAAAAAACTAAAAAAAAAAAATTGCTATTCTGACACTAGTCTTTGAAGTTGACTTTTGGGTTTTCTTTTGGATGGTATAGTCTGAAGGTACTTTTTTTTTTTTTTTTTACTGTTGTCACTGAGTTTTACTCTTTAGTATATAACTTTACATAATTTAGTTAACCTCTGAGATTTTTAACATACTCATACAGTGTTTTGGGGCACTTGTCAATGAACCTTTCTCAGTAAAAACCTGTTTTGCTAATAATTTTAGAACAAATTTCATTTTAGTGTGATTAAACAGTGGAAATATTTTCCCTTTCTTTGTATTAAAAGGAGGGAAAACCCACAAGACAAAGCTGACTTTTTCTTGACAGTTGTCTAGGGAAAAATTTGTAATAAACAGCACAAGTTCTGTGTGCAATGGTTGAAAGCCAATTCCTTTGTAGAAAAATAGATTGTAGTTGTGAACATCCTCAACCATTTGGCCTCGCTTGTAGATTCCAGCCTCTGAAATGCAACTTTTTTTCATCGTTTTTTGCTGGATGAACAGCCTAATGTTCCATGCACTGTACTAGAAGTAGCATTTTATGCAACATTGAAAGAGTCAATTAATTTGCATAATTTCATGAGTATTACCATGACTTTAAGGTAGGCTAGCTTGCTCAGTAGCCTCGTCTGCCCAATTTCTTTTTTTGCTATTTTGACAAATTAATCATTTTTAAAAACAATTAATTATACTTATGACAAACTGAACCCTATACCCAAGGGTCCTAAATTTTTATAGCAGAAATCTAATATTAATGTGAATAAGATCAGTGATTTAGTGAGTACCTTAACAGTCAACAATGCCTAAGGCTGAACAAAATTAATATTTTGTTTCCCATCTGGAGGCTTCAGTAAAATTAATGAGGAAGGGGGACTTACTGTAATATATAATAGATACAAATTCACTATTTCCAAACTGGGCATGCTGCTAACATCAGATCTCAGATACTTTGCGTGCTTTTCACTGTAGTGTTTGGCAAAATCTGTTCTCTTCTAAAGGAAAAATGGGCACTAATTACTTCCAATGCTTTCCCCTATTGGCTCAAGTAAGAAATTAATTTAGATGATATATTTAGTGATCATTGTGATTTTTAAAAAAAAGTTTAAATAAGCATAGTCTTAAATATTTAAAAAAAATCATATGAAACATTATACCATTAAATATTGATTGCATATATGACTAAATATGCTCACATAAGAAACAATCTGAAATTTGTTCTTAGTTTCTCCAAAAGATTCTGTGCCACAGTCTTCTAACTAAAAGGGAATATTTTCTGGAAAACTCTAACTCTTTTTTTTTTTTTTTTTGTATATTTTGGGATAATGCTTGAACAGATAGCTAGAGTAGTCCTGGACTAAGATTAATATTTAGAATTTGGTGAGAACTAATAGAATAAATCTAGTTGACACTGCTGCTAGATGACTTTTTAAATACCCTAATATCAATTTTAAAGCTTAGGTTAAGTTCCAACCTGGGAAGAAGGACAAGTTACATTTGTTAACATTTCTTAGGAGTTAAACAATTACCATCTTCAATTCTTAGATTTGTTTTTGTTCATATCAACACTGAGTAGCATTTGTGAAGTTGCATTTTAATCTGCATTTTCAATTTCTCCTAAATATTTCACAAATTATTTTTCATCTTTGAAAAGAACTGTTGGTAAATACATAAGCAAGTGTACTGAGTATGTGTAAATCCTTGATACAGCATAAGTAATACATATGCAAATGTATGTACATTTTCCTTGTGTCATATTAATAGACAAATACTTTTGGCATCTACAGTAATTGTCATGTATCCCTTAATAAGGATTGTACCTGAGCCCAGTGGTTCAAAGGTGGGTCTATTTTGCCACCATATTCATGGCAAATATCCTTCATTTTTGCCATTACTACATATTTCAATTTAAATAGTCAATCACTTAGTAAACCTCTAGAATTTATACAAAATACCAAACCACTTGGCATTTTTTCCCATAAAAAATCACAGTCTATGGACTTATATTTTGTAGCACAAAATTCTCTTCCAAGTCTTAAAAAACCCAAAGCATTTACATTCTGTGTAAATCTGCATTATTAATTCACTGTAAAATAGATCCAGTTGGAGTACTTGTTTTTGCATTAAATTAAGCCTTTGATGTTCTTTAATGCTTTGATTTAGCCTCTAATTTGTCAGAGCACAAATGCACCAGCAGCTGTTGAAAATATCACTTTTGCAGTGCTGTTCCTGGCCA
>NW_011494956.1:3064371-3066172 GCF_000754665.1 Bison bison bison
GAACTCCGGGAGTTGGTGATGGACAGGGAGGCCTGGCTTGCTGCGATTCATGGGGTTGCAAAGAGTCGGACACGGCTGAGCGACTGAACTGAACTGAACTGAACTACATTTCAGACTCTTTTGGACATGAGTTTGAGTGAACTCCGGAAGTTGATGATGAACAGGGAGGCCTGGCGTGCTGCAATTCATGGGGTCGCAAAGAGTCGACACGACTGAGCAACTGAACTGAACTGAATCTATTTTATGGTTTAAAACCATATCATGTATTTATATGCAGATACATAATGCTAAAGAATCTTAATCTTTTTTTCCCTCATTTTTCTTTCAAGATTATCCTCTGCTGTTTCTTTGTGCACTTCCCATTTATGTGTGCTTCCCATAACACTTTACATTAACTTCTAATAATTTAGCAAGCTGAAAAATTAAGTGCCTTGCCATTTGCTCTCTTCCTTTTGCAGAAGCAGCACATAAAATCTGATCTTACTTGGACATGGCAATTGACAGATAAAATCATTAGTTTTCATGTATTTTATTTGATCAGCAGTTATTGCTTTTCTATTTTACATGTACCCCCTAATCCTTTTTTAAAAATAACTATCTCATGGAAAAATCTATTTTTTCTTTTTCCTTACTATCTAATTTATTATCCTTCCCATTTCAACTCCTTTAGAACTTTAGCTGGCAAATGCTATCCTGTTTCTTCCTCTGAATTCTATAATCTCTTGCCTTCAAATACATAAAAGTGTCTTGTATAGAAAAGTGAGTTTTCTCATAGATCACTGCCAACTTCTATTTATTTTTGGGTTTCTCTTTTTTCCTTCTTGTGAATATGTGTTTCTTTGATTTTCCTAGTTTCCTATTTTAATAAACAGATTTGTATTCTGTAACTCCTCAAAATTTGGCCTCTACAGTCATGAAAATGACAAAATCATTGTGTTAAATATAATTTGCCATTGTCTTTTCCTAAAAATCTTTTTATTCCCTTTGAGTTCTCTGATTTTCTCCTGTTGGACTTTCTCTCCTTTAAAATGCTCTGATTCTCTTTTCTTTTTTTTAAAATTTTTATTGGAATAGACTTGCTTTACATTGTTGTGTTATTTTCTGCTGTACAGTGAAGTGAACCTACCATTTGTGCCTGTGTGTGTTAGTCACTCAGTTGTGTCTGTCTCTTTGTGACCCCACAGACTGTAGCCCGCCAGGCTCCTCTGTCCATGGGATTTTTCAGCCAAGAATATTGAAGTGCATTGCCATTTCCTCCTCCATGGCATCTTTCTGACCCAGCAGGTATCAAACCCAGGTCTCCTGTGTTTCCTGCACTGCAGGTGGATTCTTTACCCACTGAGCCATTGGGCAAGCCCTGTCTCTGCAAATGGCACAATGAAATGCTCCTTTTCCTGAGATCTCATTTTTCCTTTCTTTTATTCTTGTCTGTTTCTCCAGCTCTCTCATCAAGACCTCTCCCACAGCAGAAGCTCAGGGAACCTTTTGGTTTATACCTTCTTTAAGATAGTCACTCCTTTCAAGGATTTATCAGTCACCCCTGTAGAGCCTCTTGATGAAGGTGAAAGAGGAGAGTGAAAAAGTTGGCTTAAAATTCAATATTCAAACAACTAAGATCATGACATCTGGTCCCATCACTTCATGGCAAATAGATAGGGTAACAATGGAAACAATGACAAACTTTATTTTCTGCGACTCCAAAATCACTGCAGATGGTGACTGCAGCCATGAAATTAAAAGATTCTTGCTCCTTGGAAGAAAAACTATGACAAACCTATACAGCATATTAAAAAACAGAGAC
>NW_011494956.1:3066272-3067468 GCF_000754665.1 Bison bison bison
TGATGCTTTTGAACTGTGGTGTTGGAGAAGACTCTTGAGAGTCCCTTGGACAGCAAGGAGATCAAACCAGTCCATCCTAAAGGAAATCAGTCTTGAATATTCATTGGAAGGACTGATGCTGAAGTTGAGACTCCAGTACTTTGGCCACCTGATGTGAAGAGCTGACTCATTGGAAGAGATCCTGATGCTGGGAAAAATTGAAAGCAGGAGGAGAGGGGGATGACAGAGGATGAGATGGTTGGATGGCATCACTGATTCGATGGACATGAGTTCAAGCAAGCTTGGGAGATGGTGAAGGACAAGGAAGCCTGGTGTGCTGCACTCCATGGTGTCACAAAGAGACAGATAAAGATTGAGTGACTGAACAACAGCAACAAACTGTGCTAACTCCTTTCTAGTTTCTGAATACAGTTTATCTTTCATTGAGCACCTACTTTATGACAGTCATTGTGTTAAGTGCGAATCTTTTTTTGGGTGGGGGGTACAACTGTGTTTTTTCAGTGGTTTTCATCATATTTTTGTTGAGAAATCCTGCTGTTATCCCAAGTTCTAAAGTTCTAAATTTATATCATTTTTGAAGTTCTCTCTTTCTCCTTTAGTTTCTCCTTTCTGTCAATAAATCCTCACTGTCCTAATTATTTTAAGTGGAAATTATATCATTACCTCTACCTCACCCCTTTCCCCCCTCATGCTTGTCCCAGTCATTCACTAAGTTCTACTGACATTTCTTTGTTGCATTGCTCTTATCCTTGTCTTTATAATTCCTAGTAGGTAATCTTCATCCAGGCTCTTGACATCTAATGTCAAACTTATTGCAAAATCCTCCTGTCTCTTCCCTTCTCTATTTTTTTAAACCTGGGTGAGATACCAAGATCATGGCATCTGGTCCCATCACTTCCTGGGAAATAGATGTGGAAACAGTGTCAGACTCTATTTTTTTGGGGCTCCAAAATCACTACAGATGGTGACTGCAGCCATGAAATTAAAAGACGCTTACACATTGGAAGGAAAGTTTTGACCAACCTAGATAGCATATTCAAAAGCAGAGACATTACTTTGCCAACAAAGGTCCATCTAGTCAAGGCTATGGTTTTTACTGTGGTCATGTATGGATGTGAGAGTTGGACTGTGAAGAAAGCTGAGCACCGAAGAATTGATGCTTTTGAACTGTGGTGTTGGAGAAGACTCTTGAGAGT
>NW_011494956.1:3067568-3067828 GCF_000754665.1 Bison bison bison
GCAGATGGTGACTGCAGCCATGAAATTAAAAGATTCTTGCTCCTTGGAAGAAAAACTATGACAAACCTATACAGCATATTAAAAAACAGAGACATTACTTTGCCAATAAAAGCCCGTATAGTCAAAGCTATGGTTTTTCCAGTTGTTATGTATGGATGTGAGAGTTGGACCATAAACAAGGCTGAGCACCAAAGAATTGATGCTTTTGAACTGTGGTGTTGGAGAAGACTCTTGAGAGTCCCTTGGACAGCAAGAAGATC
>NW_011494956.1:3068029-3068840 GCF_000754665.1 Bison bison bison
ACTGAGCGACTGAACTGAACTGAACTGAGATACAAAGATTTAACTAAACACTATTTTCCATCTCATGCAACTTTGCTGATCAAAGACTTATAGTCAGTCCTGTCTCATTGCCTTTAGTGTTCCCAGTATGGAATACTAATTCTGAAAGGTGCTCTGAGGAACAAAAATTCTGTAGGTAAAAACCCCAAAACAACAGTTTTATATATGTTGCCTCAAGGAGAATATCAATTCCTATTAGCGTATTAAAGTTTCTAGTCAGATCAGATCAGATCAGTCGCTCAGTCGTGTCCGACTCTTTGCGACCGCATGAATCGCAGCACACCAGGCCTCCCTGTCCATCACCAACTCCCGGAGTTCACTCAGACTCACCTCCATTGAGTCAGTGATGCCATCCAGCCATCTCATCCTCTGTCATCCACTTCTCCTCTTGCCCCCAATCCCTCCCAGCATCAGAGTCTTTTCCAGTGAGTCAACTCTTCGCATGAGGTGGCCAAAGTACTGGAGTTTCAGCTTTAGCATCATTCCTTCCAAAGAAATCCCAGGGCTGATCTCCTTCAGAATGAACTGGTTGGATCTCCTTGCAATCCAAGGGACTCTCAAGAGTATTCTCCAACACCACAGTTCAAAAGCATTAATTCTTCGGCTCTCACCCTTCTTCACAGTCCAACTCTCACATCCATACATGACCACAGTAAAAACCATAGCCTTGACTAGATGGACCTTTGTTGGCAAAGTAATGTCTCTGCTTTTGAATATGCTATCTAGGTTGGTCAAAACTTTCCTTCCAAGGAGTAAGCGTCTTTTAATTTCA
>NW_011494956.1:3068940-3070746 GCF_000754665.1 Bison bison bison
ACACTGTTTCCACTGTTTCCCCATCTATTTGCCATGAAGTGATGGGACCAGATGCCATGATCTTCGTTTTCTGAATGTTGAGTTTTAAGCCAACTTTTTCACTCTCCTCTTTCACTTTCATCAAGAGGCTTTGTAGTTCCTCTTCACTTTCTGCCATAAGGGTGGTGTCATCTGCATATCTGAGGTTATTGATATTTCTCCCGGCAATCTTGATTCCAGCTTGTGTTTCTTCCAGTCCAGCATTTTTCATGATGTACTCTGCATATAAGTTAAATAAACAGGGTGACAATATACAGCCTTGACGAACTCCTTTTCCTATTTGGAACCTGTCTGTTGTTCCATGTCCAGTTCTAACTGTTGCTTCCTGACCTGCATACAGATTTCTCAAGAGGCAGGTCAGGTGGTCTGGTATTCCCATCTCTTTCAGGATTTTCCACAGTTTATTGTGATCCACACAGTCAAAGGCTTTGGCATAGTCAATAAAGCAGAAATAGATGCTTTTCTGGAACTCTCTTGCTTTTTCGATGATCCAGTTGATGTTGGCAATTTGATCTCTGGTTCCTCTGCCTTTTCTAAAACCAGCTTGAACATCAGGAAGTTCACAGTTCACATATTGCTGAAGCCTGGCTTGGAGAATTTTGAGCATTACTTTACTAGCCTGTGAGATGACTGCAATTTTAATATCACTTAATTCAGATTTTCTCAAGATTTTCTGCATAAGTAACTTTCTTCTTTGAACAAAACCCATTTAATATCTAAACACTAGGATTCTATAGAATACCACTTGAAAACTGCTGGCCTATTGGATAACAGCTGAAGGTCATGCAGGCAAAAATAATTATGAAATACATGTAACATTTGTCAAGTCACTGAAAATCACTTTACAAAGTATTGATACTTCAAGTATTTTTATAGCTAACCTTTATGGCAACTTTACTATTATTTTCATTTTTCTGAGGCTCAGGGAGGTTGAGATTCTCGTCCCAGACCGCATAAATGAGTGGTACAGGAAGGTTAGAAACTCTGGTCTCTGGGACTTCAGAGCCACAGTTCTTTTCTTCTATGTGGCTTCTATTAATAATTCAGTTCAAGGTCCTCTTTGATTCTGCCTCTAGCCTCTGTTTCTAACTTCACCTCCTTGTGGGCCTTCTACTCCAGTAGGGCTGGATTTTACTCTATATAAGCCTATATCCCACACTTGAAAATCTTCATCACCTTTCTCTCCAAGTACATTTTCTTCCCTCTTCATCATTGCCAAAATAATTTCTTATTTAGTCTTCCTCAAGGATTTTAGTAGACCATTTAGTAATTAATCCTGACCTAAATTAGTTTTCTCCAAATTCCCTTGAATATTTGTCATTATGCCATTCATTACTAGATTATTAAAAAAAAAAGAACACCCAAATCAGGACACCCTTGTTTCTTCTTTCCTCAATGAAATTATAATCTTGTGAAATGGGACTGTAGTTTAAACTGGAATGTATGAATGAGTAAGTGCATGACTTGTGGACATGGAGCAAAATTTGTAATGGTTTATGGAAAAATTAACCATATCTATCTCAAATTGAGAGGAAAATGATATTTCTTTTTAAAAATACTAACATTTTATTTTTAAAAATACATGTAAATAATATATGTATATATGTGTGTGTGTTTATACTGTCATTGTAAAACTACTTGGGTAGTGTTTATAGTGAAATAGAAAAATTTTGTTTTCTGATTCATGTCTCATTCCCACAGACTGTAATTAAACAGACTTAATTCTGTTTTCCAGAATTAATTACCATTAAATTTGGTGAATATCTT
>NW_011494956.1:3070846-3087536 GCF_000754665.1 Bison bison bison
CTGATTCCAGATTATCTGAGAATATTAGAATTCTTTACTATTAAAGGGCAAGGTGAATGCTGTACAAGTTCTTCAAATAGACATACTTCCTAAAAAAATCCCTATAGAGATTTTTCCCTTTCTCTAGAGTTTTCTTCTTAACCCCCTGGCAAAAATTCTAGCCCTCATCTTGTTCTTGCCTGACTTAACCTTCCTCCATCCTCCTGCCCCCTTTCCCATCAGGTCATCTTTGCAGGGATTTCTGCTCCCCGAGGTGTGTCTCTGACTTTGCCTGCTGAGTCCTGAAGGAGTAGGTTGATTCCTACTCTTACTACTTTTCCCTTCAGAATCAGATCATAACACTTCAAATCTGCTTAGGTTTGTAAATTTATAGGAATAAAGCCTTTTACTGTATTCTATTCTAGATTTTAAATTCAGCACTGTTTTGCTCATTTTCCTTAAACATATATTAATTCATGACTTTCTTTGTTTTATATTGAAAAATTTCTTCATGTTGTAGGTCTTAAATACTTAGTTTTAATGATCAATTTACTGTTTTTTGGTCAGTTTTTATTTTCATTGATTTTTTTTTCTTTTCCTTTACTCTTTTTTTCCTCTCCTTCCTTCACTCTTTTCAGTAGTTTGTTTTACATTTTTTACTCAAACTTCTTTATTTTCTTCTTCATAAGCATTTTGATCATAAAAATTACTTTGAACACTGCAATGGCTCTTTACTATCTCTCCAGTATCTTGAATTTATCATTGCCATTCACTTATAATATATGTCTAATTTTAGTTTTCATTTTCACTGAAAAGAAGGTTATTACATGGTTTGTATGACTTTTCACTTCTTGAAATGTGTCAAGTCTTTGTAAAAATAATACAAACATTCAGTAGATATTCTAAATTTCCTTATTAAAATAAATCTTAAACTTAGGTAATAAAAGAGAATTATATTAAGATGTCAATTTTTATGAATATGCTTTTCTGGTAAAACACATTTGCCATGTAACTCAATTTTATTTAACAAAGATGTATTATGTACATGAATACATGTACAATTCCTTACTTAACTTAAATTGAAGTTTTCAAAAATTAGGAAAAAAGAAATATGAGTGACAGTGATTAAAAAATCAGAAATTTTTACCACAGGGCCTATGAACTCCAGGTGTATTTCTATAAATTTTGCACTTTTTGTATATTTTTATATATATAATTATCACTTTTATTTTTTATTATATTATTCCTATCTTTTTCTGCAATGGAATACAAGATTTACATAAAATTCTCAAATGTCTCTGGAACTTCCAATATGTAAAACTTAAGAGGGATCTAGAAAAATATATTGTGTTATATATTCCATGTATCTCTATTCTAACATATATAGAAAAAATAGTATACTATGTTGAACAGTGGTAAAATTTGTTTCATTATTGTTCAACATATAATTCTGGTAAAAAACTTAGAAGAGTTTAGTTCTCCAAAAATTAATCTAGTTCATTTCGCATCTCTTAAATCTGATTATTCCTAAACCTAACTTAGAAGTCATGCTCATTAACCTTTTAAAACTGTAAAGAGCTCATTGTTGGTCTTCTTATATTTAACCTAATTCACTCATGATGCATTTAAAACTCACTTGTTTAAAAACTCTGCCTTAGCCATTGGATTGAATTGGCTTTGTGTTGGTGGCATCTGTTGACTTTTTCCTTTGAGTGGAAATTTTCCTGGTTCTTCACATGCTGGGTAATTTTCAGTTGATATATGTGATATTTTGAATACTATGCAATTCTAAGTCTGCAAACAAAAGTCATGATCTGGATGGATTAAAGGTGAAGAATGGAAAAAGAGCATAACATGCAAACTCTCTAAAGGAAAGCTGAGGTAGTTTATTAATATCAAGTAAAGTAGACTTTAGAGCAAAGAAAATAAGCAGCAATAAATAGGGATATTACATAATCATAAAAATGTCCTTTCAACAAGAAGATATAACAATATTAAACATGAATTTATCTAAGAAAGTTACTAAATAAATGAAACAAAAGTTTACAGGAATGGAAAGTGAAATAGGCAGATCTACAGCTATAGTTTGAGATGTCAATACTTTTCTCTCAGAAAATTAAGTATGGATAAGTGGACACTACTAACCAACTATAAACTGAATCTAGTTGGTATTTATAGAACAATCCACCTAACCATAGTGGAAAAGACTTTTTATTTTTTAAATAAAGTGTAACTTTTCCCCCCAGCTTTGAGGTATAATTGAGAAATACAAATTGTATGTATTTGGCTGTTAGGTCTTAGTCACAGCACATGGGATCTTTCATTGCAGAGTGTGGGCTTCTCTCTGTTGCAGCGTGTATGCTTCTCTATAGCTGTGGTGCATGGGCTCCATAGTGAGCAGGCTCAGTAGTTATGGAGCGTGGATGCATTTGCTCTGTGGCATATGAGATCTTAGTTTCCTGACCAGGAATTGAACCTGCATCCCCTGCGTTGGAAGGCATATTCTTAACCACTGGACCACCAGGGAAATCCCCCATTGATGCTTTTGAACTGTGGTGTTGGAGAAGACTCTTGAGAGTCCCTTGGACTGCAAGGAGATCCAACCAGTCCATTCTGAAGGAGATCAGCCCTGGGATTTCTTTGGAAGGAATGATGCTAAAGCTGAAACTCCAGTACTTTGGCCACCTCATGCGAAGAGTTGACGCACTGGAAAAGACTCTGATGCTGGGAGGGATTTGGGGCAGGAGGAGAAGGGGACGACAGAGGATGAGATGGCTGGATGGCATCACTGACTCGATGGAGGTGAGTCTGAGTGAACTCCGGGAGTTGGTGCTGGACAGGGAGGCCTGGCGTGCTGCGATTCATGGGGTCGCAAAGAGTCGGACACGACTGAGCGACTGAACTCAACTGAACTCAAAGTGTACAGCTTGATGTTTGATATACAGTTATAAAATGATCACCACGTTTGAGCTAACCTGTATCACCTCACATAGCTACTATTTTGTGTGTGTGTGCTGGAGGGGTGGGCAGCAGGTAAGAGCACTTAAGATCTACCCTCTTAGCAAACTTCAAATATTACAAGTCAGTATTGACAACCATAGTCACCATGTTATACCTTAGATATCCGAGGCTTATTCATCTCGCATAACTGAAACTCTATGCCTTTTGGACAGTATCTCTCCATTTCCTCTTCCCCCTAACCACGAGGAATCACCATTCTACTGCTCCCATGAGTTTGACTGTTTTAGAGAATATGAATTATTTTTAAGTATACATGGATACTCATTAATATAGATCATATCCCAAGTTATAAAACAAATTTTAACAAAATTTAAAAAATTGAATCAAAATATGTTCTCTAAACCTACAGACTTATACTAGAAATCAGTAACAGAAAGATAACAGGAAATGTCCAAATACTTGGACATTCAATACTATATATTACCAATATATAGCCATAAATTGTGCTTCCCTGGTAGCTCAGACGGTAAAGTGTCTGCCTACAATGTGGGAGACCCGGGTTTGATCCCTGGGCTGGGAAGATCCCCTGCAGAAGGAAAAGGCAACCCATTCCAGTACTGTTGCCTGGAAAATCCCATGGACCAAGGAGGCTGGTAGGCTATAGTCCATGGGGTTGCAAAGAATCGGACATGACTGAGCGACTTCACTTCAGCCATAAATTACAAATATCAAGAATAAAAAGAGGTATTTCTAGACTCAAAAAGACATTGAAAGAATACTAATGGAATTTTATGGGTAACTCCATACACATAAATCTGACAAGGTAAATAAAACAGAATTATTTGAAAATTGCAAACTACCAAAACTCACCCGAGATGAAATGTATAACGTAAATAGTCCTATAATAAGAAGGAAATTACATTTGTACTTAAAAAAGCTTCCAATAAGGAAAATTTCAGACTTAGATGGTTTTACTAGCAAATTCTACCAAACATTTAAAGAAATAACAATTCTACATAATCTCTCCCAGAAAACAAAAGAGTTAAACACTTTACAACTCATGAAGCCAGTCTTACCCTGAGAGCACAATCAGACATTAATGGAAAAGAAAATTACAGATAATCTCACTTATGTATATGGCCTTCCCTTGTGTCTCAGCTGGTAAAGAATCCACGTGCAATGTGGGAGACCTGTGTTCAACCCTGGGTTGGGAAGATCCCCTGAAGAAGGGAAAGGCTACCCACTCCAGTATTCTGGCCTGGAGAATTCCATGGACTGTAAAGGCTAACCACTCCAGTATTCTGGCCTGGAGAATTCCACGGACTGCAGAGTTCATGGGGTTGCAAAAAGCTGGACACAGCTGAGCGATTTTCACTTTCACTTTCACTTATGAATATAGACAAACATCCTTTTTTTTTTTTCTCCCAATTTTTGCTGCGCTGGGTCTTTGTGGTGGTGTGCAGGGGCTGCTATAGCTGCAGCACGTAGGCTTGTCTTGTCGCAGCACAAGGGCCTTGTGTGTGGTGCATGGGCTTAGGTGCCCGATGGCATGTGGGATCTTAGTTCTTTGACCAGAGATGGAACTCATGCCCCCTGAATTGGAAGGCAAATTCTTAACCACTAGACCTGAGGTGGCGCTAGTGGTAAAGAACTCACCTGCCAATGAAGGAGATGTGACAGATGTGGTTTCAGTCCCTGGGTCAGGAAGATCACCTGGAGAAGGGCATGGCAACCCATTCGAGTATCCTTGCCTGGAAGATCCTATGGATAGAGGAGCCTGGCGGGCTACAGTCCATGGAGTCACAAAGAGTCAGATACCACTGAAGTGGCTTAGCATGCATAGACCGCCAGAGAAGCCCCCTAGACAAACATCCTTAATTCAGCCAACAAAGTACATACAATATTATACATATATATGTATATATAAATCATATATCTGAGTAGAGTTTATTCCGGGAATGCAAGGCCAGTTCAGTATCCAAAATGTAATCTGCCAAATTAACGGTAAAAAGAAGTGAAATAACCTTATTGTACTAACTGATCACAAAAAGTATTTAAGAAAATCCACTCATGAAAATATTTTTTCCATCAAATTAGGAATATAAAGGAACTTCCTCAATGTGGTAAAAGACCTTCATAGAAAGTTTACTTATAACACCAAGCTTAATGAAAGACCAAAATGCATCCCCCTTTAGATAAGAAAGAAGACAAGGGTATCCACTGTCACTTGTCCTATTCAACGTTGTACTAAGTCTTAACAGTGCAAATAAGATAAGAAAAAGAAAGAAAAGGCATGCAAATTGGAAAGAAAGAGAAAACTATTCCTATTTGCAGATACTTCAATCACCAAAGTAGAAAATTCCAAGTAATCCCTAAAAACTCCTAGAACTAAGTGTATTTATCTAAGTTTCTGGTTAAAAATCAGCCACACCCTATTTACTTGTAATGAACCACTGGAAACAAAAGAGATATCATTTATGGATAGTCCCTCTCCCCACCAGGTGAAATACTTAGAAATGAATGTAATAAAAACACGCATTGATCCTATATGCTGAAAATTACAAGAGGCTGGTAGAGAAAAAAAGACTTCAGTAAATGAATACATGCTCTTTTCATGATTTGAATAGCTCCATAATGATGTTACATCTCAGATTGATCTACAGACAATGCAAACAAAATCTTACCAGGGTTTTTTATGGATATAAACATGCTGATTCTAAAAATTTGTTTAGAAAAGGAAAGGAACTAAATTATCCAAAACAATTTTGAAAAATAAAATTGTACAAATCACAGTGGATGCCATTATACATTGCTTATGAGAATGCAAAACGGTGCAGCCACTCTGGAAAATAGTTCAGCAGTTTTTTTTTTTTGTCCTATCAAACTCATATTTACCCTGTGACCTAGCAGTTCCATTCATAGACGTTTACCCTAGAGAAATAGAAACTTATGTTTGTATATAACCTATGCATGAATATTTATAGAAACTGCATTCATAGTCACAAAAGCTGGAAACAAATCAAATATCTTTTGGTGGATGATAGATAAGCCATAGTATATCCATACAATGGAATATTACTTAGCTGCAAAAATGAACTATTGATATTTGCAATAACTTGGATGGCTCATACAGTCATTTCATTAAGTAAAGAATCTAGTCTTGGTTTACATTCTGTGTGGTTTCATTTATATGACATTCTCAATTATAGTGACAGAGAACAAATCATTGGTTGTCAGGGATTGAAGGTGACACCAGAGTATCAACACAAGAAGATAACATGAGGGAGTATTGGGAGGTCATGTGATGTTCTATATCCTGATGGTGGTAGTGGTTATTCAAAGCTAAACATGCGGTAGAATTCATATAACTGCACACAGTCATGTTTTACTATAAAATTTAAAAAATACATAAAAGAGGTTTGAGGTATAACTTTTGTTCTTTCAGGTAGTGTATATTTATAGAGAAAGTTTAACACGTACTTTAAGAAAAATCATTTATAGTATCAATCCAAATGTTGGAAAACTTGGAGATCAGCTTTCATGTGGTGCAGTATTTATTTTTAATTCACCATAAATAAGTGTCATATATGCTCTAGAAAAATGTCAACAGGATATTGATAAAGTATAATACTGTGCTGCAGTTAGTATTTCCTTTAACTAGATAAAGCTTCAACAACTTATTTAGACAAATATTCAAATCCATCCTAAAAACTAAAATCCTATTTCAGATGGAAAGAATACTTGCCACTTTTTTCTATCATGAAATCCTTACAGGTTTTTCACTTTTCAAAATTTCTCAAGTTGTCTTGACACATGTTACTTTTGTTAAGAAGGAAGTGATAATGTACCTAGAGAACATATGACATCTTTTTTTAAAGTTTCATTGTTTGCTAATCAGCACAGTGCTCCATGTGCAGCAATATTAAGGAATGATGTTTGTTAATGATAAGAATTTATAGGGAAACACTTTGGAGGGGAATACCATAATAATAGGAATTGTATATACTGAGGGCTTTACAAGAGCAAGTGTGATTTGTGTGGCCAGTAAATCAATCAAACATTGAAGAGACATACATACATACTTACATATATACTTAAGTATAGTTGGCACGTCTACTCTCAAGCTTATCACAATCCCTACTCTACCATTTCAAGCCTAGTGCAGAGTTAGTTATTTATGATTCCTGCTTGGCCTCTGTATAGCCATTTGAGATTAAAAATACTGAAAAGTTCCATTGTGATGTAAATATATTCTATGGGTTCTTAGGAAAATTAGTTAATTTAATCATAAAACATTTCATTCTTTAAGAGCATTTAGAAGATGGAAATTCCCTGGTGACTCAGTTGTTAGGTCTCTGTGCTCTCACTGTCAAGGGCAGTTCAGTTCCATCAGGGAACTGATTCCACAGGCCGTGTGGCATGGCCAGGAAAAAATAATAGCACAAATACACACTGGGGAGATATTTTCATTCCTTCTTTCTGAAAACTTAAGAATTTGAGTAAAATATGTGTCCTATAGTAAGTGGCCTGTTTATTCTTGTTTTAGGTGCATTCCAAATTCTTGGTCCTGTCCTGGTCTTCTTTCTTTTTTCTCTGATTGAATTTTATATGTCTCTGTATTAATTTTATAAATTTATATTCATATGCTATATTTAGGAAAAATAACTTTTTGTAAAACTCTGGAAGTATGGTTGCCCAACGCTAAGAATAATGAACTTTGTATATTTTAGGAAATGGGATGACAGATGATTTATGTTTCCATCCTTCATATATTTCACTTTTTGATCTTTTGTAGGCAGGGAAGGGAGAACAAATAATACCTTTTTGGAATGAGAACAAATACTGATAGATTAATGAATAATTGCATTTATTTTATCTGTGTGTGATTTACATAGCTCGTGTATTAAAATGTGCTTGGATTATGTAGTATTACTTAACAGATGTTACTTCCTTTCAAGCCAACATTACTGTGAGGTGTGGGCTAATTACTGTGACATATTCCCCTCCTCATTTATTGAACAACTCCATTGGCAAGAACTTTTCTCAGTTTTTTTCCCCTAAGTTTTCTGAGAATCAGAGCAATAGAAAGACTTACTCCTGGCCCCCTCCTTAGGCTGGCCCAAGTGAAGTTTCATAATATGAAAACTCTCTATTCCCAACTATGGTTTTTTCCCAGCTCTCTGGGAAGCCTGCTCTTTCATTCTGTCTCGTGCTTCTACACTCAAGCCTGTGATGAGTCCAAGTTTCCACTTCCCAAATTACCTTTGTCCTTTTCCCATCTTTCCTCAACCAAAATATGATTCTCAACTCTCCTTTCAGCTATTTAATTTTATGAGTGTATTTCTTTCTTCTTTGACTCAAAAAAGCCTATTCAATAAATATCATGCTGCTGCTACTGCTGCTAAGTTGTGTCAGTCGTGTCCGACTCTGTGTGACCCAATAGGCAGCCCACCAGGCTTCTCCATCCCTGGGATTCTCCAGGCAAGAACACTGGAGTGGGTTGCCATTTCCTTCTCCAATGCATGAAAGTGAAAAGTGAAAGTGAAGTCGCTCAGTCGTGTCTGACTTTTAGTGACTCCGTGGACTGTAGCCTACCAGGCTCCTCTATCCATGGGATTCTCCAGGCAAGAGTACTGGAGTGGGGTGCCATTGCCTTCTCCAATAAATATCATAGGAACAGTTAAATAATAAAATAAAATGGGATTATCCTCCTACTATACTGCAGAAAAAATTTCAGAGAAATGCTAGGTAAAAATATGAAAATTTATTGTTTGAGGAAGAACATATATGTGAACAATTGATCTGAGTAAGGATGGAGTTTCTAAGCATTAAATAATGGATGAAACTATCAAGAAAGTATGATAGTTTTGAAATATGACAGGTGGAGATGACTATATATGAGAAAAATATGTAAGTGCCACTATGGATTGGACATTGAAGATAGAAGAGAGAGAAATCAATGGTGAAAGCTGTGAGAAAATTTTAAAAGATGCAATTTTTGACTGCACAGATTTTGGCAAGGACCCTAATATTTTGAGTCCCTTTAATAGTCAAACCAAATTGTTGAAGAGCCTCTTGAAAAAAAACAAAAACAGTTAGTTTTTTGTCCTATAAGCCTTTGTTGTAGTCATATATTTTAAGTAGGTGTTTCAAAGTTCTATACAGTTACTTTTGAATTAATTTTCCCTCTATTGTTTTCTATAATATTACTGGCAGTACTGTATCTCATATGAGGTAGTCATGTTTTATGTAGTCAAGGTGAAAGGTTTTGATTATAATAATTATAGATTATATTGGCAAATGGTAGTACAGAGAATCTGTTTTTATACCTCCTCAATGTTTCAGATTGTCATTATATTTAAAATTTGCAACATATTTGTTAAAAGGTCAGTATGATTCCCATTTTAGATAAGAAAATTGAGGCTCAGAACTTCTATGACTTGCCTGTTAGGAGTAAAAATTCTGAAAATGCAAGCCAAACACAGAAATTCTGGTTCTAAATTGTATTCTTGTTCCTAGACATAAGATTCCCTCAAATATTGACTGAGGGCGGGCAGGCCTCAGTAGAGAACTTTTTGTCATATCTGTTTTTCATCTTGTGTCATGCCATCTGCCATAATCCATTGTCCTATACCATCCCATTGAAAAATTTTTTCCATGTTAACATGTTACTACCTGTAGAAACACCAATTTTGAAAGAATGTATTTCCTTATATTCCTACAATGACAATATGAAATACACTGAATAGCAGAAAACCTTTACATGGCATTTGCCATGTGTTATTTAATCTTCACAACCATCTAGGACTATCATTGTTTCTATTTTATAGATGAGAAAACTGAGGCACAGAGAACTTCCCCATGTCTATCCAGAAGCCATTATTTTATAATTCTTAGATTTTCAATTCCTAATATTTTTATTGGGGTAGAAGGTATAAGATTTTTAAAAAATGAAGTCCCAATTTCCAGCATGTATCTTTTATCTGGATGGTGTCCTAAGTGCTAGTTTATATCCAGGTGACTATGGCTTCCAGCAACTGCTCTGCAGCCTCTTAATAAAGAAAATACTTTCAAAATCTTTCCACAGTTTGCGTATACAGTGAGAAATAGTTTTCACTTTGACAACATGAGATCAAACAAAACTAGGTGTTGCCTCTTTTATTTGAGCCAAGGAAAACAGTGTTGTGAATTTTTAGGTTGTTGAGAGAAAACAGTTTTACTCCTAAAAACTCCCATCTCTATTTTTTTTTTACTTTTTAGAAACTGTCTTCGTATCAAAATGCAATCTGTGAAATATCTTTCCGGTCACATTTACATCATTGAACTTAGATTATTTAGTGACACATTTTAGATGCCCATGACAACACGAAAGCTTTTCGTCAACCAGCGATATGAAATAATTAATCAGGAGGCATCACTGGAGGAGGGTCCTGGCGTTCTGTGCTGGTTTGTAAAGCAGGTCCGGGTGAGAGACTTCTCAGCAGGCCTAGTCACGTTACCTGTAATTTTTCACATGCGTATACTTCATCACTGGTGACATTCTGGCTTTCAGATCAGTCATCTCTTAGGACTTAAAATTGATATATCAGTCTCAGCATAAAATGCTATCATTCCCGTAGACCAACTGTTTACCGGAGTATAACTCCTCCTGTGTCTCATTTCATCACACTGTTCCACATAGTGATGTTTCAATGTGAAATGAAGTTTTTTCATGCTGTGCTTCTGAGTAGGAAAAAGACAGAAGTACATGTATGATAAATGGTGAAGATTCCACGCTAACCCTTGCAAAACAATACAATGTGGAAGCATTATACTTGCTTTAATAATTTAATGCACAAATGTGGCTTTTAAACTTTTATAACAAATACTATTTATGTGGCAGTGAGGGGAAGATCAATTATATTCACCGTAAATCACTTTATCTTCCAACTTACTTAGAAATTAGCAAAATACCATGGGTGTCAAATTGTCATGGTGAAATATTTGTGGAGGCTACATTATTAGTAAAAAATAAAATTACCATCATGTTTTTCAATTGTACATATATTTATTTACCGTTTTGTTAGGAAGGGAATTTATTTAAAATTTTATTAAATTGAATTCCCTTTCTCCATGTGAAGCTCAGGACTAAAATCTGGCTTTCAGTAGCAACAATAGAATTTGGGAATAACATCTTGTTTAATTCCCCTATTATAGGCTGAAAGATACTGTCGTGTTTGCCTTCTTTCTTTAGCCGGCACATTATCTTTGTGGCTCTGACTGTGGTCTGACTCTGACATCAGCATCCCACTGACTACCAGGGTTGATTCAACTGATGTGGTTGACTAGTCTGGGGCCCATATACTTCATTTACAACCCTGAAAGCTGTGCATTGGCAGAGGGTGATGACATCCCTGGGGACAACAGAACCACTTAATTTTTGTCAAAATGAAAATGATTTTTTGCTTTTAGCATGTTTTGATTCAACCTGTGATGAAAGGTCTTATAGACTGCTTTAAAATGAAAGGTAAAATTGTTTAACCAAAAGTGGATTGAAATTATGTTTTCAATTTGATGTAGCACTGCACATACTCACTGTTTTCTCCAAGAAAATATTTTAGCTTGAACTTTTAATTTTAGATTTGTTTTGTTTTCAAAAACCTTTAAATCTGCCTTTCTGGAGTGTATGAAAGAGACAATAATTTAGTGTAAAATAATATCCAAATACTAAACTATAGCTCGTAGATCTTCAATAAATTATTCATGAACAGTTAATAAACTGAGTGATCCTAAGAACTAGAAAAGAAGAAATTTTTATAGTAAGATACATTTTTATGAAAATAATTTAACCAACAAAGTGATTATTTCTGTCCTTTGAAAGAAGTGTGAAAGTTAGCAATAATTAATTGGTTTCATTATATTTCTCCTATACAAGTACACCAAATCTATGCAAGAAAACAAGTAATACTAAAATTATTTTCATAATTGACCTTCATATCTCAGGGATTAAATTTACATTTGGTCCAGTTCTTAGCAGAAGAGGGATTCTGATAATATCTTTAAAAAGCATAGCACATTGAAAGAGAGCTGTCAGAAAACTAGAAGTGGATAGGACTAATATGCTTTGCATTAGTTTGAAAATTCTATAACTAAATAAAATCTGACATTATAAAGGATTTTTGTCCAGTTTTCAAGATAGAGCTACTCAAGTCTATTCAAGATTAGTTTTGAAAATAGAGTACTTCTAATAATGTCTATGTCAAGGAAGGGGAGGGGTAAATTGGGAAATTGGGATTGACCTGTACACACTAATATATATAAGATAGATAATTAATAAGGACCTATTGTATAGTGCAGGGAACTACTCTGTATTCTGTAATGAAGAATGAGAATATGTATAACTCAATTTGCTGTACACTTGAAACTAACACAACATTGTAAATTAAGTATACTCCAATAACAATTTTAAAAAGAATTTTATCCATTACCTAGCTTGCATTTGTTATTTTAGGAATTTTTCAATAATATGTGTAATTTTTTAAGCTCAATTCAAATTGATCTGTTTCATAAAATTTTTGAAATAGACTTTTAAAAATCATTTCAGATTCACAGCAAAAATGAGTGGAAAATACAGAATTCCTATATACCTCCTGCCCCTCACACCCATAGCCTCCCCTGCTATCAACCTCCTACAAAAGGAAGTACATTTATGGTTTAGAGTCAATCTAATAGCTGTATTTTTCATTCTGAAATGGACAAATGTGTTTATTAACTGTCCTTGTGAACAGCTGTTTAGCCATTTAAGGAAACTTTAAAAAAGAATCCCAGGTAATTAAAACAATTTACTAGTTTAAGTTCAATGAAAATCACTATAACACTTATTCCTAGACCTTAAAAATACTTATTGATTGCTAGTATATGTCAATAGATGGTTAATAAGAGAGAAAAAAAAATAAGTAAATTTCAGTTCTTATCCTCAAGTCACATAAAAAGGAATAGAAGAGGTATGTTACTTGAGTAATTTTGATTCTATGGAAAACATGAGATATTATTAAAGACACAGTAAAATTGCTCTGGGAGGCAGCATGGAAAGAAAGAAGGCTTTAATCAAGATTTCAAAGAGGAAAAGCATGTGAGTTATGCCTTGAAAATATGTTGAATAGATTGGGGTGTGATTGGGTTACCAGATAAAATACAGTGTGTTTATACCAAGAAAACCAGAATTGAAAGAGACACTTGTACCCCAATGTTCATCACAGCACTGTTTACAATAGCCAGGACATGGAAGCAACCTAGATGTCCATCGGCAAACGAATGGATAAGAAAGCTGTGGTACATATACACAATGGAATATTGCTCAGCTATTAAAAATAATGCATTTGAATCAGTTCTAATGAGGTGGATGAAACTGGAGCCTATTATACAGAGTGAAGTAAGCCAGAAAGAAAAACACCAGTACAGTATATTAACGCATATATATGGAATTTAGAAATATGGTAATGATGACCCTATACACGAGACAGCAAAAGAGACACAGATGTAAACAATAAACTTTTGATCTCTGTGGGAGAAGGTGAGTGTGGGATGGTTTGAGAGAATAGCATTGAAACATGTATATTACCGTATGTGAAATAGATTGCCAGTCCGGGTTTGATTCATGAGACAGGGTGCTCAGGGCTGGTGCACTGGGATGACCCTGAGGGATGGGATAGGGAGAGAGATGGGAGAGGGGTTCAGGATGGGGAACACATGTACACCCATGGCTGATTCATGTGAATGTGTGGCAGAAACCACCACAATATTGTAAAGTAATTAGCCTCCAATTAAATTAAATAAATTAATAATAAATAAAAACAACTCTATAAACACACACAAAAATAGTGTGTTTAGTTAAATTTGAATTTTAGATGAACAGATAATTTTTTTAACATTTGTCTCATGAATTATTTGGTACATACTTATACTAAAAATTATTGTTGTTTGAGATAGAACATTTCCAGTTTGTATTCCAAATTTGTATTGTTATTTGCTAAAGATGGCAGTTCTAGGCATGGGATACATTCTACTCAGATAAAAAAATTGTTCAAAGGTAAAGAGGAAAAAAAATCTTGGTATGTATGGAAAAGAATGAATAGTTAATTCCTTTGAATGTAGGGAATGGTTTAGGTTGAGTGAAATGAGGTGTGTTAATAATTATATGGAGACAACCAGGCATAAACCAACTGTTCTGGGTAAATAGGGAGGAATACTGCTGAGACCTCAAAGGGTGGTGGCACCATAGCACAGGGGTATTGATACCGAATGGGAAGAGGTATTTGGATATAGTTAGGGTGACCACTAAGATGTGGTGTAATAGCTTCCCATGACAAGAGAATATAATAATTTAGGGAACTCCAGAGGCCCTTATCTTTGAGCTGTCTTCTGTGCAAATAGTTCTTTAATGGCTGTGGCTACACCATGTTTCGGGGATTGTGAAAGCCCAGAGCATGTGTCAGACAAACTTCTTAAATGCATCCCACTGATGAACAATAATTGTACTATTACTGAGGTTAGGGATTTCATTTCTGAGAATATAGAGGTACAAAACTGGCCATTTTGGAACCAAAATATTGTGAGGTTCACAGGAGGTTTTCATCATATACTTGATTGGAGCATAAATATATAGTATCTTCCATTGCATCTAGGAAAACACCAAGTTAGAGATGGAACATGATAAGGCCCTTGGCCAACGTGAAAAGAGAAATTTAAAGAAAAGTTATTCCCTGTGATATAAAATGATGACATGTTGATGTGTGATGGATCTATTTTAAGATGTTAAAAATACATTGTTTTGGAATCAGCATTTAAAACAGTCAGTAAACTATTCTTCATTATGAAAAGCTTCAAACACATACATAAAGGTAGAAGAGAGTAATGAGCTCTCCTATGCCCAAAGCCTGGTTTTAGCAATGATTAAGACTTGCTGTATTTGCTTCATCTATTAATAGCTTGTTTTACTTTCCTTTCCTTTGTTGGAAAAAAAAAAGTAAAGTAAAGCATGGGATTGACACTTTTTTTTTCTACAAGCTAATTGGATATACAACAGCAAGTTAACAGGGTTTTTAGAAATAAAATTGTAAAATGTAAATGATTTATTTGGATTTTTTTCTCATAGACATAGCCTGGGACTGAAAATGGTATAAACTCCAGTACTTTGGCCACCTTATGCAAAGAGTTGACTCATGTGAAGAAAAGACTCTGATGCTGGGAGGGATTGGGGGCAGGAGGAGAAGGGGACGACAGAGGATGAGATGGCCGGATGGCATCACTGACTCTGAGTGAACTCCGGGAGTTGGTGATGGACAGGGAGGCCTGGCATGCTGCGATTCATGGGGTCACAAAGAGTCGGACACGACCGAGTGACTGATCTGATCTGTATATACTGAAATAATTGTGCATTGCTTGAATTATATCCATGATGTCATGAGGACTACTAATTACTGATCACTGCATTTGAGGGTACTATTTAATTGTACCCTCTTTCTTACCTTTTATTAGCACTATATATACAAGAGGCTCTAAAACTTTAGGCAGATCTATTTTGCCCTGTTTTAGAGGATAAAAATTTATAGTGGGTGGCCTATATCTACATAGCCTGGAGCAGAACAATAGTTTTGATTCTATTAATCAAATATTCTTTGGCCTCATAAAATAATCTTAGTTTATAGGAAATATTTGTCCAGACAATAGTTAAATTCTGCATTTTATCCAGGAGCAGCAGAAGTAAACTTTAGCAAAACAATTTTATGGCTCAGCAAAATACAGATGAAAAAGAAATATATATGTGAATACATGTGTTATTGTTAGAACCATAAAAAATAGATCTACTCATAATTTTACTCAGGCCACTACAGGCTGGTCTAAAATATGAGGTCACTTTTTTTTTTTTGCAGTTTTATTTATTTATTTATTTTACAATATTGTATTCCTTTTGCCATACGTTGACATGAATCTGCCATGGGTGTACATGTGTTCCCCATCCTGAACCCCCCTCCCACCTTGCTCCTCATCCCATCCCTCTGGGTCATCCCAGTGCACCAGCCCCGAGCACCCTGTATCATGCATCGAACCTGGTCTGGCAATTCATTTCACATATGATAATTTACATGTTTCAATGTCATTCTCCGAAATCATCCCACCCTCGCCTTCTCCCAAAGAGTCCAAAAGACTGTTCTATACATCAATGTCTCTTTTGCTGTCTCACATACAGGGTTATCATTATCATCTTTCTAAATTCCATATATATGCGTTAATATACTGTACTCTTTCTGGCTTACTTCACTCTGTATAATAGGCTCCAGTTTCATCCACCTCATTAGAACTGATTCATATGCATTCTTTTTAATGGCTGAGTAATACTCCATTGTGTATATGTACCACAGCTTTCTTATCCATTTGTCTGCTGATGGACATCTAGGTTGCTTCCATGTCCTGGCTATTGTAAACAGTGCTGTGATGAACATTGGGGTACACGTGTCTCTTTCAGTTCTGGTTTCCTTGGTGTGTATGCCCAGCAGTGGAATTGCTGGGTCATATGGCAGTTCTATTTCCAGTTTTTTAAAGAATCTCCACACTGTTCTTCATAGTGGCTGTACTAGTTTGCATTACCATCAACAGTGTAAGAGGGTTCCCTTTTCTCCACACCCTCTCCAGCATTTATTGCTTGTAGACTTTTGGATCGCAGCCATTCTGACTGGCGTGAAATGGTACCTCACTGTGGTTTTGATTTGTA
>NW_011494956.1:3088052-3091139 GCF_000754665.1 Bison bison bison
GTTCCATTGATCTATATTTCTGTCTTTGTGCCAGTACCATACTGTCTTGATGACTGTGGCTTTGTAGTAGAGCTTGAAGTCAGGCAGGTTGATTCCTCCAGTTCAAGTCTTCTTTCTCAAGATTGCTTTGGCTATTTGAGGTTTTTTTGTGTTCCCATACAAATTGTGAAATTATTTGTTCTAGTTCTCTGAAAAATGCCATTGGTAGCTTGATAGGGATTGCATTGAATCTATAGATTGCTTTGGATAGTATACTCATTTTCACTATATTGGTTCTTCTGATCCGTGAACACAGTATATTTCTCCATCTATTTGTGTCCTCTTTGATTTCTTTCACCACTGTTTTATAGTTTTCTATATATAGGTCTTTTGTTTCTTTAGGTAGATATATTCCTAAGTATTTTATTCTTTTTGTTGCAATGGTGAATGAAATTGTTTTCTTAATTTCTCTTTCTGTTTTCTCATTGTTAGTGTATAGGAATGCAAGGGATTTCTGTGTGTTGATTTTATATCCTGCAACTTTACTATATTCATTGATTAGCTCTAGTAATTTTCTGGTGAAGTCTTAGGGTTTTCTATGTAGAGGATCATGTCATCTGCAAACAGTGAGAGTTTTACTTCTTCTTTTCCAGTCTGGATTCCTTTTGTTTTTCTGCTCTGATTGCTGTGACCAAAACTTGCAAAACTATGTTGAATAGTAGTGGTGAGTGTGGGCACCCTTGTCTTGTTCCTAACTTTAGGGGAAATGCTTTCAATGTTTCACCATTGAGGATAATGTTTGCTGTGGGTTTGTCATATATAGCTTTTATTATGTTGAGGTATGTTCCTTCTATTCCTGCTTTCTGGAGGGTTTTCATCATAAATGGATATTGAATTTTGTCAAAGGCTTTCTCTGCATCTATTGATATAATGGTTTTTATCTTTTAATTTGTTAATATGGTGTACCACATTAATTGATTTGCAAATATTTAAGAATCCTTGCATCTCTGGGATTAAGCCCACTTGGTCATGGTGTATGATCTTTTTAATATGTTGTTGGATTCTGTTTGATAGAATTTTGTTAAGGATTTTTGCATCTATGTTCATCAGTAATATCGGCCTGTAGTTTTCTTTTTTTTGTGGCATCTTTGTCAGGTTTTGGTTTTAGGGTGATGGTGGCCTCATAGAATGAGTTTGGAAGTTTACCTTCCTCTGCAATTTTCTGGAAGAGTTTGAATAGGATAGGTATTAGCTCTTCTCTAAATTTTTAGTAGAATTCAGCTGTGAAGCCATCTGGTCCTGGGCTTTTGTCTGTTGGAAGATTTCTGATTACAGTTTCAATTTCCATGCTTGTGATGGGTCTGTTAAGATTTTCTATTTCTTCCTGGTTCAGTTTAGGAAAGTTGTACTTTTCTAAGAATTTGTCCATTTCTTCCAAGTTGTCCATTTTATTTGCATATAGTTGCTGATAATAGTCTCTCATGATCCTTTGTATTTCTGTGTTGTCTGTTGTAATCTCTCTATTTTCATTTCTAATTTTATTGATTTGATTTTTCTCCCTTTGTTTCTTGATGAGTATGGCTAATGGTTTGTCAATTTTAGTTATCTTCTCAAAGAACCAGCTTTTGGCTTTGCTGATTATTGCTATGGTCTCTTTTTTTTCCTTTTGCATTTATTTCTGCCCTAATTTTTAAGATTTCTTTCCTTCTACTAACCCTGGGGTTCTTCATTTCTTCCTTTTCTAGTTGCTTTAGGTGTAGAGTTTAGTTATTTATTTGACTTTTTTCCTGTTTCCTGAGGTAAGCCTGTATACTATGAACTTTGCCCTTAGCACTGCTTTTACAGTGTCTCATAGGTTTTGGGTTGTTGTGTTTTCTTTTTCATTCGTTTCTACACATATTTTAATTTCTTTTTTGATTTCTTCTGTGATTTGTTGGTTATTCAGCAGCGTGTTGTTCAGCCTCCATATATTGGAATTTTTAATAGTTTTTCTCCTGTAATTGAGATCTAATCTGACTGCGTTGTGGTCAGAAAAGATGCTTGGAATGACTTCAATTTTTTTGAATTTACCAAGGCTAGATTTATGGTCCAGGATGTGATCTGTCCTGGAGAAGGTTCCGTGTGCACTTGAGAAAAAGGTGAAATTCATTGTTTTGGGGTAAAATGTCTTATAGATATCAATTAGGTCTAACTGGTCTATTGTATCATTTAAAGTTTGTGTTTCCTTGTTAATTTTCTGTTTATTTGATCCATCGACAGGTGTGAATGGGGGATTAAAGTCTCCCAATATTATTGTGTTATTGTTAATTTCCCCTTTCATACTTGTTAGCATTTGTCTTACATATTTCAGTGCTTCTGTGTTGGGTGCATATATATTTATAATGTTATATCTTCTTCTTGGATTGATCCTTTGATCATTATGTACTGTCCATCTTTGTCTCTTTTCACAGCCTCTGTTTCAAAGTCTTTTATCTGATATGAGTATTGCTACTCCTGCTTTCTTTTGGTCTCTATTTGTATGGAATGTCTTTTTCCAGCCCTTCACTTTCAGTCTGTATGTGTCCCTTGTTTTGAGGTGGGTCTCTTGTAGACAACATATTTAGGGTTCTTGTTTTTATTTATTTATTTTTGTTTGTTTTTTTTTTGAGTTCTTGTTTTTATATCCATACAGCCAGTCTTTATCTTTTGATTGGGACATTCAACCCATTTACATTTAAGGTAATTATTGATAAGTATGATCCCATTGCTGTTTACTTTATTGTTTTGGGTTCTAGTTTATACACCCTTTCTGTGTTTCCTGTCTAGAGAATATCCTTTAGCATTTGTTGGAGAGCTGGTTTAGTGGTGCTGAATTCTTTCAGCTTTTGCTTGTCTGTAAAGCTTTTGATTTCTCCTTCATATTTGAATGAGATCCTTGCTAGGTACAATAATCTGGGCTGTAGGTTATTTTCTTTCATCACTTTAAGTATATCCTGCCATTCCCTTCTGGCCTGAAGAATTTCTATTGAAAGATCAGCTGTTATCCTTATGGGAATCCCCTTGTGTGTTATTTGTTGTTTTTTCCTTGCTGCTTTTAATATTTGTTTTTTTTTTTTTTTTTTGCTGTCT
>NW_011494956.1:3091239-3097369 GCF_000754665.1 Bison bison bison
TGTTTTTTTGTGTGTTTGATCTTTGTTAATTTGATTAATATGTATCTTGGGTGTTTTGCCTTGAGTTTATCCTGTTTGGGACTCTCTGTGTTTCTTGGACTTGGGTGATTATTTCCTTCCCCATTTTAGGGAAGTTTTTGACTATTATCTTGTCAAGTATTTTTCATGGTCTTTCTTTTTGTCTTCTTCTTCTGGGACTCCTTTGATTTGAATGTTGGGGAATTTAACATTGCCCCAGTGTCTCTGAGGTTGTCCTCATTTTTTTAAGTCTTTTTTTCTTTTTTCCTCTCTGTTTCATTTATTTCTACCATTCTATCTTCTGCCTCACTTAGCCTATCTTCTGCCTCCATTATTCTGCTGTTGATTCCCTCCAGAGTGTTTTTGATCTCATTTATTGCATTATTCATTATATATTGACTCTTTTTTATTTCTTCTAGGTCCTTGTTAAACTTTTCTTACATCTTCTCAATCCTTTTCTCCAGGCTATTTATCTGTAACTCCAATTTGTTTTCAAGGTTTTGGATAATTTTCACTATCATTATTTGGAATTCTTTATCAGGTAGATTCCCTATCTCTTCCTCTTTTGTTTGGTTTGCTGGGCATTTATCCTGTTCCTTTACCTGCTGGGTACTTTTTCTGCCTTTTCATCTTGTTTATATTGCTGTGTTTGGGGTGGCCTTTCTGTATTCTGGCAGTTTGTGGTTCCTCTTTGTTGTGGATGTTCCTCACTGTGGGTGGGGTTGGACAGATGGCTTGTCAAGGTTTCCTGGTTAGGGAAGCTTGTGTTGGTGTTCTGGTGGGTGGAGCTGGATTTCTTCTCTCTGGAGTGCAATGAAGTGCCCAGTAATGAGTTTTGAGATGTCAGTGGGTTTGGAGTGACTTTGGGCAGCCTGTATATTGAAGCTCAAGGCTATTTTCCTGTGTTGCTGGAGAATTTGCATGGCATGTCTTGCTCTGGAACTTGTTGGCCCTTGGGTGGTGCTTGGTTTCAGTGTAGGTATGGAGGCGTTTGATGAGGTCCTATCAATTAATGTTCCCTGGATTCAGGAGTTCTCTAGTGTTCTCATGATTTGGAGTTAAGCCTCCTGCCTCTGGTTTTCAGTCTTATTCTTATAGTAGCCTCAAGACTTCTCCATCTATACTGCACTGATGATAAAACATCTATGTTAATGATGAAAAGTTTCTCCACAGTGAGGGACACCCAGAGAGGTACACAGTGTTACATGGAGAAGAGAAGAGAGAGGACGGAGACAGAGGTGACCAGGAGGAGAAGAGGGGGAATCAAAAGGGGTGAGAGCAAGCTAGCCAGTAATTACTTTCCTATGTGCTCTCCACAGTCTGGATCCCTCAGAGATGTTCTCGGAGTTATACAGAGAAGAGAAAAGGGAGGAAGGAGACAGAGGTGGCCAGGAGGATAAAAGGGGGAATCAAAAGGAGAGAGACAGATCCAGCCAGTAATCAATCCCCTAAGTGTTTCCACAGCCCAGAACACACAAAGAGATTCACAGAGTTGGGTAGAGAAGAAAAGAGGGAGGGGGAGATAGAGGCGACCTGGTGTAGAAAAAGGAGAGTCAAAAGGGAGAGAGAGCTATCAGGCCAGTGATCTTGCTCCCAAGTAAAAATGGGTACTAAAGATTGGGTTCTTAAAGGTACAAAGTTGATAATAAATACCAAAAAGCAAAGGTTAAGAATCTAGAGTAGAGGTTAGATTCTCAAAAATACAGTATTAAAAAAAAAGTCACAAAAATTATAAAATATATGTATATGAAGTTTGCTTTAAAAATAGGGTCTTTTTTTTGCAATGTAGTAGTAGGTTATAAAAATGAAAATTAAAGGAGTAATAGGGGACTGTATGGATGTGAGAGTTGGATTGTGAAGAAGGCTGAGCGCTGAAGAATTGATGCTTTTGAACTGTGGTGTTGGAGAAGACTCTTGAGAGTCCCTTGGACTGCAAAGAGATCCAGCCAGTCCATTCTGAAGGAGATGAGCCCTGGGATTTCTTTGGAAGGAATGATGCTAAAGCTGAAACTCCAGTACTTTGGCACGTCATGTGAAGAGCTGACTCATTGGAAAAGACTCTGATGCTGGGAGGGATTGGGGGCAGGAGGAAAAGGGGATGACAGAGGATGAGATGCCTGGATGGCATCACTGACTCGATGGACATGAGTCTGAGTGAACTCCAGGAGTTGAAGATGGAAAGGGAGGCCTGGCGTGCTGCGATTCATGGGGTCGCAAAGAGTCAGACATGACTGAGTGACTGAACTGAATAGGGGACTTAAAAATAAAAAAAAAATGATAATAGTAAAAATATATCTAGGACTTTCTCTGGAACTGTAATGGACAGTGTGGGGTCAGTTCATTTTCAGATAGTTCCTTGGTCTGACTTGTACTTCTCAAGGTCTATAGGCCCCTTCCTATGTAGTCGGTGCTGACTACAGGGTTTTAATCTATTGCACCTGTCACTTCCAAAGTATTTCCCACTCTTTATTTTAGCTTCTTCTGTTTGCTGGTCTCTTAAGTGTGTAATTTCTGCCCTGACACAAGGGGGTGGTGGTGGTCACTTTTTTTAGGCTCACTTGTTCAGTCATGCTGTGTGGAAGGAGGCACACTGCAAACAAATATCACTGGCATGTGCTCACAGTGATTCAGCCACACTGGGTTTGTCCCTGCTCATGGCCTGTGTGCTTGCCCAGTCTACACTGTTCAGGCTTTAGGTTTCTCTGCCGGGAACTATCTGAGGCAAACCCTGGGTTGCATGAACTTCCCAGGTCTAAGCTGCTCAGGTTCAGGTTCTCTGGTACTCCACAAAGGCACAGACTTGGTTGGGCCTGTGTTTTGTGCCTGTCTCAGGTCCGAGCAGCTCAGGTGACCAAGTGCTTGGTGAGTGCAGTCGTCCCCAGTTGAAGGCTGTGACTTATCGCCTCCCCTGTCCTAGCCACTTGGTTTTCTGGGTGTACAACAGACATGCCTTCTCAGGTGTGCCGTGTGTCTCTTCTGGGGAGCTGATCTCTGGCTGTGACCCTCCCGGCAGATGTTGACTGTCCAGAATCCCAAAAGCATTGGTTAGCAATGAAGTCTGCTTGCACTTTGGTATAGGATGCCTCTCTGGGGCCGCGATTGCCCGCTTCTGGCTCTGGCTGCCCTAGCCTGTCTATCTCCAGTTGGGGATGGGCTGATCCGCAGTCTGCTAGCTCTGCTCAGTCCTTTGTTCTGTGAGCAGGCCTGGCAGTGTCTTAGGTTAGGGCTTTTCATGGGATAGCTGTCCCACAGTCTGGGTTGCTATCTCAAGCTAGTTCTCTCAGATTGCCCTCGAGGCTTTCAAGCCTGGTCCTTACCCTAAGCAATGCAGCCCGTGCCTCCCTATCCAGCCCCCGCTTGCTAGTGGGGGATGCGAGCATCTGGGCTGCTGCTGCACTGGGAGTTGCTGTTAGGCATGTAATCTGTGGGTTTTAATTATTTATTTATTTTTCCTCCCGGTTATTTTGCCCTCTGAGATTCCAAGGCTCGCCACAGAGACGGATCTCCGTCTCTACCTCTTTTGTCCTCTTTTTATATTTTGTCCTACCTCCTTTCGAAAACAATGGGCTGCCTTTCTGTGTGCCTGATGTCCTCTGCCAGCATTCAGAAGTTTTGTGGAATTTGCTTGGCGTTCAAATGTTCTTTCGATGAATTTGTAGGGGAGAAAGTGGTCTCCCCATCCTATTCCTCTGCCATCTTAGGACTGCCTATGAGGTCACTTTTATAGAAATTATCTACAATTTGAAGGCTCTGGGGTCTACCTGTTACGTAAGATCCCATCTCTTTGTAGAATCTGCTGTAAACTTTTCTGGAAGTGTCCAGGGCATTGATCTATTTGTTAATGATTAAATTTATTGTGCTACTGAAGGACATCTGCTTGATTCTGGCTATTTTTCCTCTGGTCCTCCTCTTGCCATCGTTCTGACCAAGGCTCCTGGTGGTCACCATTTCTGCTGAGAATTTTTATGTTTGCTACAGGTTTCTATTATGTTTGCTGGATGACTTAAAGGCTACCACTTGTGCTATGGACCACACTGCTGGTAGTCTCCTGCCTGGCCCCACCCAATTTTTAATTGACACTTTTCATGTAAATCTGGAACTAGGCTCTACACTTCCTCAGTCATTACCTTATTTGATCAACATTTAAAATAAAATTTGATTTTCAGCCTAGTAACAAATGTACCTCGTAAAATTTGGAACTGACTTAGAAACAACTAAAGACAAAAAATATATTATATCCCGAAACCACATGAGCAGTGTCAGCATTTTGGTATTTCTCATGCAGATTCTCTTCTTAAAAAAAAAAAAAAAAAGTTCTGCATACAACATAAGCTGGCATAGTGTTGTTGTTATTCAGTCGCCCAGTCATGTCCAATTCTTCCTGACTCCATGGACTACAACACACCAAGCCTTCCTGCCCCTCACTACCTCCCAGAGTTTGTCCAAGTTCATGTCCATTGCACTGGTCATGCCATCCAGACATCTCATCCTCTCTCACTCTCTTCTGCCTTCAATCTTTCCCAGCATCAGGATCTTTTCCAATGAGTCAGCAGTTCGCAACCAACACTGTTTCCAATGTTGGCTGTAACTACAGTGTTGGAGCTTAAGCTTCAGTGTCAGTCCTTCCAATGAGTATTCAGGGTTGATTTCCTTTAAGATTAACCAGTCTGATCTCCTTGATGTTCAAGGCACTATCAAAAGTTTCCAGCACCAGTTTGAAAGCATCAATTTTTGGAGGCTCTGCCTTCTTTATGGTCCCGTTCTCACAATTGTACATGACTACTTCAAAGACCATAGCCTTGACTATATGGACCTTTGTCAGCAAAGTGATGTCTTTGCTTTTTAACACATTGTGGAGTTTTGTCATAGCTTTCCTGCCAAGAAGCAATTGTCTTCTAATTTCATGGCTACAGTCACCATCTGCAGTGATTTTAGAGTCCAAGAAGAGGAAATCTGTCACTGCTTCGACCTTTTCCCCTACTATTTGCCATGAAGTGATAGGGCTGGATGCCATAATCTTAGTTTTTTAATCTTTAGTTTTAAGCCAGCCTTTTCACTCTTCTCCTTCTCCCTGATCAAGAGTTCTTTTTCTTTTAAATTTTATTTTATTTAACTTTACAATATTGTATTGGTTTTGCCATATATCGAAATGAATCTACCACAGGTATACACGTGTTCCCCGTCCTGAACCCTCCTCCCACCTCCCTCCTCATACCATCCCTCTGGGTCATCCCAGTGCACCAGATCCAAGCATCCAGCACCGTGCATCGAACCTGGGCTGGTGACTCGTTTCTTATATGATATTATACAAGTTTCAATGCCATTCTCCCGAATCATCCCACCCTCTCTCAGAGTCCAAAAGACTGTTCTATACATCAGTGTCTCTATTGCTGTCTCATATACAGGGTTATTGTTACCATCTTTCTAAATTCCATATATATGCATTAGTATACTGTATTGGTGTTTTTCTTTCTGGCTTACTTCACTCTGTATAATAGGCTCCAGTTTCATCCACCTCATTAGAACTGATTCAAATGTATTCTTTTAATGGCTGAGTAATACTCCATTGTGTATATGTACCACAGCTTTCTTATCCATTCATCTGCTGATGGACATCTAGGTTGCTTCCATGTCCTGGCTATTATAAACAGTGCTGTAATGAACACTGGGGTACATGTGTCTCTTTCAATTCTGATTTCCTCAGTGTGAGGAATCCCATACCCAGCAGTGGGATTGCTGGGTCATAAGGCAGTTTTATTTCCAGTTTTTTAAGGAATCTCCACACTGTTCTCCATAGTGGTTGTACTAGTTTGCATTCCCACCAACAATGTAAGAGGGTTCCCTTTTCTCCACACCCTCTCCAGCATTTATTATTTGTAGACTTATGGATTGCAGCCATTCTGACTGGCATGAAATGGTACCTTATAGTGGTTCTGATTTGCATTTCTCTGATAATGAGTGATGTTGAGCATCTTTTCATGTGTTTGTTAGCCATCTGTATGTCTTCTTTGGAGAAATGTCTATTTAGTTCTTTGGCCCATTTTTTGATTGGGTCGTTTATTTTTCTGGAATTGAGCTGCAGGGGTTGCTTGTATATTTTTGAGATTAGTTG
>NW_011494956.1:3098349-3099072 GCF_000754665.1 Bison bison bison
TTCACCATTGAGGATAATGTTTGCTGTGGGTTTGTCATATATAGTTTTTATTATGTTGAGGTATGTTCCTTCTATTCCTGCTTTCTGGAGAGTTTTTATCATAAATGGATGTTGAATTTTGTCAAAGGCTTTCTCTGCATCTATTGAGATAATCATATGGTTTTTATTTTTCAACTTGTTAATGTGGTATATTACATTGATTGATTTGTGGATATTGAAGAATCCTTGCATCCCTGGGATAAAGCCCACAGGTCATGGTGTATGATCTTTTTAATGTGTTGTTCGATTCTGATTGCTAGAATTTTGTTAAGGATTTTTGCATCAGTGTTCATCAGTGATATTGGCCTGTAGTTTTCTTTTTTTGTGGGATCTTTGTCAGATTTTGGTATTAGGGTGATGGTGGCCTCATAGAATGAGTTTGGAAGTTTACCTTCCTCTGCAATTTTCTGGAAGAGTTTGAGTAGGATAGGTATTAGCTCTTCTCTAAAGTTTTGGTAGAATTCAGCTGTGAAGCCGTCTGGACCTGGGCTTTTGTTTGCTGGAATAATTCTGATTACAGTTTCAATTTCTGTGCTTGTGATGGGTCTGTTAAGATTTTCTATTTCTTCCTGGTCGAGTTTTGGAAAGTTGTACTTTTCTAAGAATTTGTCCATTTCTTCCACATTGTCCATTTTATTGGCATATAATTGCTGATAGTAGTCTCTTATGATCCTTTGTATCTGT
>NW_011494956.1:3099172-3099758 GCF_000754665.1 Bison bison bison
ATGGTCTCTTTTTTTTCTTTTGCATTTATTTCTGCCCTAATTTTTAAGATTTCTTTCCTTCTACTAACCCTGGAGTTCTTCATTTCTTCCTTTTCTAGTTGCTTTAGGTGTAGAGTTAGGCTATTTATTTGACTTTTTTTCTTGTTTCTTGAGGTATGCCTGTATTGCTATGAACTTTCCCCTTAGGACTGCTTTTACAGTGTCCCACAGGTTTTGGGTTGTTGTGTTTTCATTTTCATTTGTTTCTACACATATTGTAATTTCTTTTTTGATTTCTTCTGTGATTTGTTGGTTATTCAGCAGCGTGTTGTTCAGCCTCCATATGTTGGAATTTTTAATAGTTTTTCTCTTGTAATTGAGATCTAATCTTACTGCATTGTGGTCAGAAAAGATGCTTGGAATGATTTCAATTTTTTTTAATTTACCAAGGCTAGATTTATGGCCCAGGATGTGATCTATCCTGGAGAAGGTTCCGTGTGCACTTGAGAAAAAGGTGAAATTCATTGTTTTGGGATGAAATGTCCTATAGATATCAATTAGGTCTAACTGGTCTATTGTATCATTTAAAGTTTGTGTTTCCTTGTTA
>NW_011494956.1:3099858-3100270 GCF_000754665.1 Bison bison bison
GGAGAGTTTTTATCATAAATGGATGTTGAATTTTGTCAAAGGCTTTCTCTGCATCTATTGAGATAATCATATGGTTTTTATTTTTCAACTTGTTAATGTGGTATATTACATTGATTGATTTGTGGATATTGAAGAATCCTTGCATCCCTGGGATAAAGCCCACTTGGTCATGGTGTATGATCTTTTTAATGTGTTGTTCGATTCTGATTGCTAGAATTTTGTTAAGGATTTTTGCATCAGTGTTCATCAGTGATATTGGCCTGTAGTTTTCTTTTTTTGTGGGATCTTTGTCAGATTTTGGTATTAGGGTGATGGTGGCCTCATAGAATGAGTTTGGAAGTTTACCTTCCTCTGCAATTTTTCTGGAAGAGTTTGAGTAGGATAGGTATTAGCTCTTCTCTAAAGTTTTTGG
>NW_011494956.1:3100370-3110961 GCF_000754665.1 Bison bison bison
AAATGTCCTATAGATATCAATTAGGTCTAACTGGTCTATTGTATCATTTAAAGTTTGTGTTTCCTTGTTAATTTTCTGTTTAGTTGATCTATCCATAGGTGTGAGTGGGGTATTAAAGTCTCCCACTATTATTGTGTTATTGTTAATTTCCCGTTTCATACTTGTTAGCATTTGTCTTACATATTGCAGTGCTCCTATGTTGGGTGCATATACATTTATAATTGTTATATCTTCTTCTTGGATTGATCCTTTGATCATTATGCAGTGACCTTCTTTGTCTCTTTTCACAGCCTTTGTTTTAAAGTCTATTTTATTTGATATGACTATTGCTACTCCTGCTTTCTTTTGGTCTCTATTTGCATGGAAAATCTTTTTCCAGCCCTTCACTTTTAGTCTGTATGTGTCCCCTGTTTTGAGGTGGGTCTCTTGTAGACAACATATGTAGGGGTCTTGTTTTTGTATCCATTCAGCCAGTCTTTGTCTTTTGGTTGGGGCATTCAACCCATTTATGTTTAAGGTAATTATTGATAAGTATGATCCCATTACCATTTACTTTATTGTTTTGGGTTCGAATTTATACACCCTTTTTGTGTTTCCTGTCTAGAGAATATCCTTTAGTATTTGTTGGAGAGCTGGTTTGGTGGTGCAGAATTCTCTCAGCTTTTGCTTGTCTGTAAAGCTTTTGATTTCTCCTTCATATTTGAATGAGATCCTTGCTGGGTACAATAATCTGGGCGGTAGGTTATTTTCTTTCCTCACTTTAAGTATGTCTTGCCATTTCCTCCTGGCTTGAAGAGTTTCTAATGAAAGATCAGCTGCTATCCTTATGGGAATTCCCTTGTGTGTTATTTGTTGTTTTTCCCTTGCTGCTTTTAGTATTTGTTCTTTGTGTTTGATCTTTGTTAATTTGATTAATATGTGTCTTGGGGTGTTTCACCTTGGGTTTATCCTGTTTGGGATTCTCTGGGTTTCTTGGACTTGAGTGATTATTTCCTTCCCCATTTTAGGGAAGTTTTCAACTATTATCTCCTGAAGTATTTTCTCATGGTCTTTTTGTCTTCTTCTGGAACTCCTATGATTCGAATGTTATAGCATTTAATATTGTCCTGGAGGTCTCTGAGATTGTCCTCATTTCTTTTAATTCGTTTTCTTTTTTCCTCTCTGATTCATTTATTTCTACCATTCTATCTTCTAATTCACTAATCCTATCTTCTGCCTCTGTTATTCTACTATTTGTTGCCTCCAGAGTGTTTTTGATCTCATTTATTTCATTATTCATTATATATTGACTCTTTTTTATTTCTTCTAGGTCCTTGTTAAACCTTTCTTGCATCTTCTCAATCCTTGTCTCCAAGCTATTTATCTGTGATTCCATTTTGATTTCAAAATTTTGGATCAATTTCACTATTATTATTCAGAATTCTTTATCAGTTAGATTCCTTATCTCTTCCTCTTTTATTTGGTTTGGTGGGCATTTATCCTCTTCCTTTACCTGTTGGGTATTCCTCTCTCTCTTCATCTTGTTTATATTGCTGAGTTTGGGGTGTCCTTTCTGTATTCTGGCAGTTTGTAGAGTTCTCTTTATTGTGGAGTTTCCTCTCTGTGTGTGGGTTTGTACAGGTGGCTAATCAAGGTTTCTTGGTTAAGGAAGCTTGTGTCGGTGTTCTGGTGGGTGGAGCTGGATTTCTTCTCTCTGGAGTGCAATGAAGTGTCCAGCAATGAGTTAAGAGATGTCTATGGTTTTGAAGTAACTTTGGGCAGCCAGTATCTTGGAGCCTAGGGCTGTGTTCCTGTGTTGCTGGAGAATTTGCTTGGTATGTCTTGCCCTGGAACTTGTTGGCCCTTGTGTGGTGCTTGGTTTCAGTGTAGGTATGGAGGTGTTTGATGAGCTCCTATCAGTTAATGTTCCTTGGAGTCAGGAGTTCCCTGGAGTCAGAGTTTGGACTTAAGCCTCCTGCTTCCAGTTATTGGTCTTATTTTTACAGTAGTCTCAAAACTTCTCCTTCTATACAGCACCAGTGATAAAACATCTAAGTTAAAGATGAAAAGTTTCTCCATCATGAGGGTCACCCAGAGAGGTTCACAGCGTTACATGGAGAAGAGAAGAGGGAGGAGGGAGTTAGAGGTGAACCATGTGAGATGAGGTGGAATCAATAGAGGAGAGAGCAGGCTAGCCAGTAATCACTTCCTTATGTGCACTCCACAACTGGACTGCTCAGAGATGTTCACAGAGTTATACAGAGAAGAGAAGAGGGAGGAAGGAGGCAGAGGTGGCCAGGAGGATAAAAGGGGGGAATGAAAAAGAGAGAGACAGATCCAGCCAGTAATCAGTTCCCTAAGTATTCTCCACCATCTGGAACACACAGAAATTCACAAAGTTGGGTAGTGAGGGGTTAGGGAGGAGACACAGGCGACCTGGTGGAGAAAAAGGAGAGTCCAAAGGGGGAGAGAGCAGTCAAGCCAGTAATCTCACTCCCAAGTAAAAAATGGGTATTGAAGATTGGGTTCTTAAAGGTACAAAATTGGTAACAAATACCTAAAAGCAAAAATTAAAAATCTAGAGTTTGGAATTTCAAAAATACAATGTTAAAGAAAAGAAGAAGGAAAAGAAAGAAAAAGAGAAAAAAAGTCACAAAAATTAATTATAAAGAAAGTATAGGTAAAAAATTGATAACAAATACCAAAAAGCAAAAGTTAAAAATCTAGAGTAGAGTTTGGAATTTCAAGAATACAACGTTAAAGAAAAGAAGAAGAAAAAGAAAGAGAGAAAAGAAAAAAAAAAAACAAAAACGAAGTCACAAAAATTATAAAGAAAATATAGGTACAAAATTGATAACAAATACCAAAAAGCATAAATTAAAAATCTAGAGTAGAGTTTGGAATTTCAGAAATACAGTGTTAATGAAAAGAAGAAGAGAAAGAAAGAGAGGGAAAAAAAAGTCACAATAATTATAAAAAAATATATAGGTACAAAATTGATAACAAATATCAAAAAGCTAAAATTAAAAGTCTAGAGTAGAATTTGGAATTTCAAAAATACAATGTTAAAGAAAAGAAGAAAAAAAAGAAAGAAAGAGAAAGAGAAAAAAAACAAGGTCACAAAAATTATATATATATATATTTTTTAAAATAGGGTCTTTTTTTTTTTTTTTGCAAAGTAACAGTAGGTTATAAAAGTGAAAATTAAAGGAGTCATAGAGGACTTAAAATTTTTTTAAAAATAAAAGAAAAAGAAAGAATGATTGTAAAAATAGTAAAAATATATCTAGGACTTTCTCTGGAGGTGTTGTGGGTATTGTGGGGTCAGTTCATTTTCGGCTAGTTCCTTGGTCTGGCTTATATTTCTCAAGATCTATAGGCCCCTTCCTATGTAGTCGGTACCAACGACAAGGTTTTAATCTATTGCCTGTCGTTTCCAAGGCGGTTCCCTCTGTTATAGCTTCTTCTGTTTGGTGGTCTCTTCAGTGTCTGATTTCCGCCCTGATACAAAGGGGGTGGTGGTGGACACTTTTTTTTTTATTTTTTATTAGGCTCACTTGTTCAGTCGCGCTGTGGGGAGGGAGGGATGCTGCAAACAAGTAACAATGGCGTGTGCTCGCAGTGCCTCAGCCACACTGGGTCTGCCCCCGCTCACAGCGCGTGTAGCTTCCCTGCCCACACTGCTCAGGCTCTAGGTTGCTCCGCCAGGAACCATCTGAGGCCATTCCTGGGCTGCCTGCACCTCCCAGGTCTAAGCCGCTCAGGTTCAGGCACTCAGGAAGTCCTCAGAGGCGCAGACTCGGTTGGGCCTGCGTTTTGTGCCCTTCCCAGGTCTGAGCAGCTCAGGTGATGAGGTGTTTGGCGAGCGCGGTTGTTGCCGCTTATCGCCTCCCCGCTGCTCGGTTTTCTGGATGTACAACCGGTGCACCTTCTCAGGTGGATATTGACCGTCCAGAATCCCAAAAAGTCTTAGTTAGCAAAGAAGCCTGCTTACAGTTTTGTAGATAATGTCTCTCTGGGGCTGCGATTGCCCTCTTCCGGCTCTGGCTGCCTGTCACGGGAGGGGGATGGTCTGCAGCTGGCTATCTCTGTTCAGTCCTTTGTTTCCTGTGCAGGCCTGGCGGTGTCTTAGGTTAGGGCTGGCTTTTCGCGTGGTAGTTATCCCACAGTCTGGTTTGTTAGCCGAAATTAGTTCGCTCAGAGAGCACTCGGGGCATTCAAGCCAGATCCTTACTCCAAGCGATGCAGCCCACGCCGCGCCTCCCTGCCCAGCCCCCGCTTGCTAGTGGCGGGTGCAGGTGTCTGCGCTGCTTCTCTGCTGGGGGAGTTACCGTTGGGCTGGCAATCTGTGGGTTTTAATTGTTTATTTATTTTTCCTCCCTGTTATGTTGCCCTCTGTGCTTCCAAGGCTCGGCACAGACTCGGCAATGAGAGTGTTTCCTGGTGTTTGGAAACTTATCTCTTTTTAAGACTCCCTTCCTGGGACAGAGCTCTGTTCCTCCCTCTTTTGTCTCTTTTTTTGTCTTTTATATTTTTTCCTACCTCGTTTTGAAGACAATGGGCTGCTTTTCTGGGTGCCTGATGTCCTCTGCTGGCATTCAGAAGTTGTTCTGTGGAATGTACTCGGCGTTTAAATGTTCTTTTGATGAATTTGTCAGGGAGAAAGTGGTCTCCCCGTCCTACACCTCTGCCATCTTAGCTCTTCCCCTCATCAAGAGTTCTTTAGTTTCTCTTGGCTTTCTGCCACTAGAGTGATATCATCTGCATATCTAAGGTTGTTAATGTTTCTCCCAGAAATCTTGATTCCAGCTTGTAACTCATCCAGCCCTGCATTTCTCATGATGTACTCAGCATATAAGTTAAATAAACAGGGTGACCATAAACAGCATTGTCATACTCCTTTCTCAATCCTGAACCAGTCAGTTGTTCCATACAGGGTTCTAACTGTTGCTTCTTGACCCACATACACTTTTCTCAGGAGACAGGTAAGATGGTCTGATATTCCCATCTCTAAGAGTTTTCCCAGTGTGCTCTGATGCACACAGTCAAAGCTTTAGCATAGTCAATGAAACAAAGGTAGATGTTTTTCTGGAGTTCCTTTTTTTTCTGTTCCATGTCAACATGATCCAGTGAATGTTGACAATTTCATCTCTGGTTCCTCTGCCTTTTCTAAACCCTGTTTGGACATCTGGAGGTTTTTGGTTCACATAATGCTGAAGCCTAGCATGCAAGATATTGAGCATAACCTTACTAGCATGGGAGATGCGTGCAGTTGTCCAGTGGTTTGAATATTCTTTAGTACTGCCCTTCTTGGGAATTGTGGGATGAGGATTGACCTTTTCCAGCCCTGTGGCCACTACTGGGTCTTTCAGATTTGCTGACATATTACGTGTAGCACTTTGATCACACTGACTTTTAGGATTTTAAATAGCTCTGCCAGAATTTCATTGCCTCCACTAGCTTAATTGACAGCAGTGCTTTCTAAGAACCACTGACTTTACAATCCAGAATGTCTGGTTCTGGGTGAGTGACTATTGTGGTTATCTGGATCATTAAGATTTTTTTTTGTACAGTTCTTCTATATATTATTTCCATCTTTTCTTGATTTCTTCTGCTTCTATGGGGCCTTTACCATTTCTGTCCTTTATTGTGCCCATCTTTGGATGAAGCACTCCTTTGATATTTCTGGTTTTCTTAAAGAGCTCTCTTGTCTTTCCCCTTCTGTTGCTTTCCTCTATTTCTGTGTATTGTTCATTGAAGAAGGCCTTCTTGTCTTTCCTTGCTATTCTCTGGAACTCTGCATTTTGTTGGCTGTGCCTTTCCCTTTATTCCCGGCCTTTTACTTTTCTTCTTTCTTCAGCTGTTTGTAAAGCCTTCTCAGATAATCACTTTGCCTTTTTTTTTTTTTTTTGCTTTTCTTTTTTTTTTTTAGGACGTATAATATTACAGACCTCTGTCCATAGTTCTTCAGGGATATAGTTTACTAAATCTGATCCCTTGAATCTATTTGTCACCTCTGCTGTGTATTCATAGGGGATTAGATTTAAGTCGTATCTGGCTGGCCCAGTTATTTTCTCTGATTTCTTTAGTTTAAGCTTGAATTTTGCTATGAGAAGCTGATAATCTGAGCCACAGTCAGCTCCAGATTTGTTTTTGCTGACTGTATACTGCTGTTCCATCTTCAGCTACAGAGAATGTAATCAATCTGATTTGGGTATTAACCATTTGGTGATGTCCATGTGTAAAGTCGTTTCTTGTGTTGCTGGTGAAGGGTATTTGTGTTGCAGGTGAAGGGTACTTGCTATGACCAGTGCATTCTCTTGGTAGAATCCTATTAGCCTTTACCCTGCTTCATTTTGTACTCTGAGGCCAAACTTGCCTATTACTCCAAGTATTTCTTGACTTCCTATTTTTGCATTACAATCCCTTATGATGAATAGGACATCTTTTTTTTTTTTTTTTAGGTGTTCCAGGAGGTCTACTGGTGGTCTTCATAGAACTGATTGACTTCAGATTCTTCAACACCAGTGGTTGTGGCATAGACTTGAATTGCTGTGATGTTGAATGGTTTGCCTTGGAAATGAACCAAGATCATCCTGCCATTTCTGAGGTGCACCTAAGTAATTCATTTCAGACTCTTCTGTTTACTTTGAGGTTTACTACTCCATTTCTTCTATGGGATTCTTGCCCACAGTAGTAAATATAATGGTCATCTGACCATTATAAATTCATGCATTCCTGTCCATTTTAGTTCACTGATTCCTAAGATGTCAGTGTTTACTCTTGCTATCTCCTGAGTGACCACATCCAATTTACCTTGATTCATGGACCTAACATTCCAGGTTCTTATGCAGTTCTTTACAGCATTGGATTTTACTTTCATCACCATCTCATCTGATGGCGAGTCATTTGCACTTTGGCCCAGCCACTTCATTTTTTTCTGGAGCTATTAGTAGTTGTCCTCCACTCTTCCCAAGTAGCATATTGGACACCTTCCAAACTGGGGAACTCATCTTTCAGTGTCATATATATTTTTTCTTTTTTAAATTTTAATTGGAGGCTAATTACTTTACAATATTGTGGTGATTTTTGCCACACATTCACATGAATCAGCCATGGGTGTACATGTGTTCCCCATCCTGACCCTCCCTCTCACCTCCCTCCCCATCCCATCCCTCAGGGTCATCCCAGTGCACCAGCCCTGAGCACCCTGCCTCATGCATCAAACCTGGACTGGTGATCTATTTCATGTATGATAATATACATGTTTCTATGCTATTCTCTCAAATCATCCCACACTTGCCTTCTCCCACAGTGTCCAACAGTCTGTTCTTTACATCAGTGTCTATTTTGCTGTCTCGCATATAGAGTCATCATTACCATCTTTCTAAATTCCATATATATGCGTTAATATACTGTATTGGTGTTTTTCTTTCTGACTTACTTCACTCTGTATAATAGGCTCCAGTTTCATACACCTCATTAGAACGGATTCAAATGAATTCTTTTTAATAGCTGAGTCATATTCCATTGTGTATATGTACCACAGCTTTCTTATCCGTTCGTCTGCTGATGGACAGCTAGATTGCTTCCATGTCTTGGCTATTGTAAATAGTGCTGTGGTGAACATTGGGATACATATGTCTCTTTCAATTCTGGTTTCCTCGCTGTGTATGCCCAGCTGTGGTGAACATTGAGGTACATGTGTCTCTTTCAATTCTGGTTTCCTCGGTGTGTATACCCAGCAGTGCAATTGCTGGGTCGTATGGCAGTTCTATTTACAGTTTTTTTTTTAAAGGAATCTCCACACTGTTCTCCGTAGTGGCTATACTAGTTTGCATTCCTACCAACAGTGTAAGAGGGTTCCCTTTTCTCCACACCCTCTCCAGCATTTATTGTTTGCAGACTTTTTGATAGCAACCATTCTGATCGGCGTGAGATGGTACCTCATTGTGGTTTTGATTTGCATTTCTCTGAGAATGAGTGATGTTGAGCATCTTTTCATGTGTTTGTTAGCCATTTGTGCAGTTCATGGGGTTCTCATGGCAAGTATACTGGGGTGGTTTGCCATTCCCTCCTCCAGTGGATTACATTTCATCATATATTTTACACTAATTAGCTATTCTGCACTTTCCCCTCTGATCACAAATTTCCTCAAATAACAAATTTTGTTTTTTAAAGAGCTGGTATAATCTACTATATGGATATGGAATTACTTCCTTATCACAAGGGATTTATTTTTTCTTTTATTTCAGTTCTCTGCTATTAAAAGTCACAATATTCTAATAACATCTTTTTGTATATATCTTTGCTCAAATCTTCAGTTTTTTTTGTAAATACACATTTTTAGAAGAGGAGTTGCTGAATTAAGGATATGAAAATTAACACTTTTTGATGCCTGTCAAAATAACTTTCAGAAAATTTGTGACAATTTTTGTATACAGTAGTTTATAAGAGCATTGCCTTATTTTTTTACTTTTTATATCTGTATTTTATTAAAAATGTAATACACAAACACCCAACCTATGGAAATATGGAAATATTCCATAGAATATATTAAAGTGCTTTGTTGTTGTTCAATCGCTCAGTCATGTCCGAATCTGAGACCTCATGGACTTCAGCACTGCAAGGTTCCTTGCCCTTCACTATATCCCAGAGTTTGTTCAAATTCATGTCCACTGAATCAGTGATGCTATCTAACCTTCTCATCATCTTCTGCTCTCTTCTCCTTTTGCCTTCAATCTTCCCCAGCATTAGTGTCTTATCCAATGAGTTGGCTCTTGGCTACCATTTCTTATCTTTGCTGATATGAGAGTGAGAAAAGATATCTCATATTTAGTTTTTACATATTTTCAAGTAATAAATGATAAAATATTTGTGCATGTACTTCCAGACATTAGAGTATCTTTAATGGATTATGTGCTTTGTCCAGTTTTCTATTAACTTTCTTACTGGTTTGTACAAGTTTATAAGAGCACCTTTTATATTAAGGATAATTTCATTATCTGTATTGCAAATAGATTTCCATTTTAGTTTGAAATGTTTTGCCATGCAGAAGTTTCAAAAGTTGTTATAGTCAATTAGGTCATTCCTCCATTTTCTCATTGTGTTTAGAAAGGTCCTTTATCCCTCTTGAGATTATCCAACTATTCGTCTGATTTATATTTTCTTTTTTTTTTGCTTTTTATTTTTTTATTTTAATTTTTAATTTTATTTTTAAACTTTACAATATTGTATTAGTTTTGCCAAATATTGAAATGAATCCACCACAGGTATACCTGTATTCCCCATCCTGAACCCTCCTCCCTCCTCCCTCCCCATACCCTCCCTCTGAGTCGTCCCAGTGCACCAGCCCCAAGCATCCAGTATCGTGCATAGAACCTGGACTGGCGACTCATTTCATACATGATATTATACATGTTTCAATGCCATTCTCCCAAATCTTCCCACCCTCTCCCTCTCCCACAGAGTCCATAAGATTCATCTATACATCAGTGTCTATTTTGCTGTCTTGTATACAGGGTTATTGTTACCATCTTTCTAAATTCCATATATATGCGTTAGTATACTGTATTGGTGTTTTTCTTTCTGGCTTACTTCACTCTGTATAATAGGCTCCAGTTTCATCCATCTCATTAGAACGGATTCAAATGTATTCTTTTTAATGGCTGAGTAATACTCCATTGTGTATATGTACCACAGCTTTCTTATCCATTCATCTGCTGATGGGCATCTAGGTTGCTTCCATGTCCTGGCTATTATAAACAGTGCTGCAATGAACATTGGGGTACACGTGTCTCTTTCCCTTCTGGTTTCCTCAGTGTGTATGCCCAGCAGTGGGATTGCTGGATCATAAGGCAGTTCTATTTCCAGTTTTTTAAGGAGTCTCCACACTGTTCTCCATAGTGGCTGTACTAGTTTGCATTCCCACCAACAGTGTAAGAGGGTTCCCTTTTCTCCACACCCTCTCCAGCATTTATTGCTTGTAGACTTTTGGATCGCAGCCATTCTGACTGGCATGAAATGGTACCTCATAGTGGTTTTGATTTGCATTTCTCTGATAATGAGTGATGTTGAGCATCTTTTCATGTGTTTGTTAGCCATCTGTATGTCTTCTTTGGAGAAATGTCTATTTAGTTCTTTGGCCCATTTTTTGATTGGGTCATTTATTTTTCTGGAGTTGAGCTGTAGGAGTTGCTTGTATATTTTTGAGATTAGTTGTTTGTCAGTTGCTTCATTTGCTATTATTTTCTCCCATTCTGAAGGCTGCCTTTTCACCTTGCTCATAGTTTCCTTTGTTGTGCAGAAGCTTTTAGTTTTAATTAGGTCCCATTTGTTTATTTTTGCTTTTATTTCCAATATTCTGGGAGGTGGGTCATAGAGGATCCTGCTGTGATGTATGTCGGAGAGTGTTTTGCCTATGTTCTCCTCTAGGAGTTTTATAGTTTCTGGTCTTACATTGAGATCTTTAATCCATTTTGAGTTTATTTTTGTGTATGGTGTCAGAAAGTGTTCTAGTTTCATTGTTTTACAAGTGGTTGACCAGTTTTCCCAGCACCACTTGTTAAAGAGATTGTCTTTAATCCATTGTATATTCTTGCCTCCTTTGTCA
>NW_011494956.1:3112084-3116614 GCF_000754665.1 Bison bison bison
CTGGAAGAGTTTGAGTAGGATAGGTGTTAGCTCTTCTCTAAATTTTTGGTAGAATTCAGCTGTGAAGCCGTCTGGACCTGGGCTTTTGTTTGCTGGAATATTTCTGATTACAGTTTCAATTTCCGTGCTTGTGATGGGTCTGTTAAGATTTTCTATTTCTTCCTGGTCGAGTTTTGGAAAGTTGTACTTTTCTAAGAATTTGTCCATTTCTTCCACATTGTCCATTTTATTGGCATATAATTGTTGATAGTTGTCTCTTATGATCCTTTGTATTTCTGTGTTGTCTGTTGTGATCTCTCCATTTTCATTTCTAATTTTATTGATTTGATTTTTCTCCCTTTGTTTCTTGATGAGTCTGGCTAATGGTTTGTCAATTTTATTTATCCTTTCAAAGAACCAGCTTTTGGCTTTGTTGATTTTTGCTATGGTCTCTTTTGTTTCTTTTGCATTTATTTCTGCCCTAATAACCAACCAATCACAGAAGAAATCAAAAAAGAAATCAAAATTTGCATAGAAACTAATGAAAATGAAAACACAACAACCCAAACCCTGTGGGACACTGTAAAAGCAGTCCTAAGGGGAAAGTTCATAGCAATACAGGCATACCTCAAGAAACAAGAAAAAAGTCAAATAAATAACCTAAGCCTACACCTAAAGCAACTAGAAAAGGAAGAAATGAAGAACCCCAGGGTTAGTAGAAGGAAAGAAATCTTAAAAATTAGGGCAGAAATATATTTTCATACTTTACATTAAACTGTTTACTCATTGAGAATATTTCAGCTGACTGACAGAAGGTAATGATTGTCTGGGGCTGCTCTCTGGCAGAGGATCAGCAGAGCAGTGATATATGTGTCCTGTTGTCCTACAAAAGTTTTAAACAACTAGCTCTGTGGTTTCTACTGCTGTTCCTCTCTGTGTAGGACTCAGACAAAAGTGAGTGGGGCTTGGGGCCAATATTGCACTGATTGAGCTATTCCCTTTGGATCACTTCCTCACTGTACCTTCAGTCCTTTCTGGGGGTCCAGGGTGAAAGTGAAGAGCTTTTCTGGTGGTTCAGATGGTAAAGAATCTGCCTGTAATGCAGGAGACCTGGGTTGGATCTCTGGGTTGGGAAGATCCCCTGGAGAAGGGAGTGGCTATCCACTCCACCATTCTGGCCTGGAGAATTTCATGGACAGAGAAGCCTGGCTGGCTACAGTTCATGGAGTGTCTGAGAGTTGGACACCAATGAATGACTGACTTTCACTTTTTCACTTTCACTTGCCCTTAGAGTGAGTTTTTCTCCTCCAGATGTCTCTTCTTAGATTCCCATGTCCTGGAAAATTTCTACCCTGACTGTCTCTTTATATCTCTGGGCACATGTTCTCAGTTGTATCCAACTCTTTGCCACTCCATGACTGTAGCCCACCAGTCTCCTCTGCCCATGGGATTTTTCTAGGCAAGAATACTGGAGTGGGTTGCCATTTCCTCATCCAGGGATTCTCCCCCATCTAGGGATGGAACCCACATCTCCTGTATTGCAAGTGTATTCCTTATTGCTGAGCCAACAGGGAAGCCATCTGGGCACATCGAGGTATGTCTAAACCTCAGTTTGGCCTGAAGCTGGAGTTTTTAAATAAGTGCTCTAGTAAAACTAAAACTTTGGAAGTACTCTTTATGTAGTACTGATTTGATTTAGAGCAGGTAATATTTGTTGAGAAGTATAATATGAGAAAAATTTGAGAAAAAGTTTCATACCTTGGATATGAGATATACTCTTTGCATTTCTGTGTGTTAACATAGGCAGTGTGTGCACAAATGCAAGTATTGAGAAAGGTCAAGAAATAATATAAAGGGAGAAAAACATCAGGGGTGGTGGAGACTGGGGTATAAAACACAAGCCCATGCTAAGAGAGTTTCAGCCAATTGTTCTCAAGTACAAAGCTTAATCCAGTACTGGGATAACTTCCAGTACTTCATGAGAATCAGGAAATACAGATTTAACATAAAATTCTGACTTTTAAATGCTGGTAATGAACTCAAAAGGATTTTAAACAATTTTGAGGATCAAGCAGAATGTATTTATATGCTGAATCTGACCTGTGGCCATCAATTTTTGACTTTGTTCTAATCACTCTACTTAGGCTAGATAATGATGGAGAAGTATTTGAAAAATCACAACACAAAAGGAAAGCCAGTGTTTGTGAGTAGCAAGAGCAGACACACAAAGTAAGGTTTACCACACTGAAAAAAAAATGGAATTCTAAAATTCATATGAAATTGCATTAATAAGAAATGTGATCATGATTCTTTTGAAACATCAAGCTTTGAAATGTCTTTCTGATTTTTAAATTGGAAGAAATGATGAACTGGTGAAAAGAATGAGGAAGGGTCGGAATGAGGAAAGCTAGGAATGAGGAAGGCTGAGTTCCGAGGAAGACTAGCACATTTATTGTGGTCATGGGGACCTGGGGTCTTCTCTCTACTTCCAGGACCCTGAAAGAGAATTTTTCTAATAAATAAAAGACTTTGAAACAGACTCTCCTGCATGTGATCAGCTCTGTAGGGTGTCTCTTGAAACAGGATGTGAACAACTGGAATTGAAATGGAGGGACCTTGGATGGGTAATGAAAAAGTGCCCATAAATCTCATATTCAGATACATGAGGGGGTTACCTCCATCACTAAAGATCATTCTTTTCAAGAAATTTATTGTACTGACCCTTTTAAAAACATAGATGAACTAAGGGAAGGCAAAAAAGACAAGCAGAGAGCTTAGAGACTCTGTGGTGCATATTTAAAAAAAAAATACATGAGTGATCATCACACAGATGTATGTAATAACCTCTCTTTAGGAGCAGAATCCCCCTTCCTTTCCATCTGTAATATTATACTAATCTGGTCACTCTGTAACTTTTATCCCTTTTGGAATTGGGCCTGTTTTAAGAATTGAAAAATGGTATAGGTATTTTTTCCATTTTCAGCTCTTCCCCATTATATAAAGTGAATAACTTAAAAAAGAATTCTGCTCTATGTATCTCCACTTCCGATGAGAAAGTCACATGAGAAATCTTAATTCACATTTCTTTTTCTCCTAACTTGCTTTAATGGTGACCAGTGGTGGTTGCACAAAAGGGCTCTAAACATTGTATTTTAAAGTTTATACTGTTATATGTCCAAAGAATAGCAAAACCTTCTTAGAGATCTAGATGCCATTAAGTATTTTCTGTTTCTTTTTCATTGGAATATGATTGCTTTACAACATTATGTTTGTTCTGTACAACAATGTCAATCAGTCATACATAGACATATAACAACTCCCTCTTGAACCTCTCTTCCACCACCCACCCCCTTCCCACCCCTCTAGAGCTGAAGTCCCTGTGCTATAATATGGCAGCTTCCCCGTCGCTGTTTTCACGTGGTAGAATATATATGTCAATGCTACTCTCTCAGTTCATCCCACCCTCTTCTTTCGCCTCTGTGTCCACAAGTTTGTTCTTTATGTTTGCACCAGTATTCCTGCCTGGCAAACAGGTCTATCAGTAGCATTTTTTCTATCAGTAGATTCTGTATATGTATGCATTAATATACAATATTTGTTTTTTCTCTTTCTGACTGACTCTTCTCTGTGTAACAGTCTCTAGGTTCATCCACATCATTACAACTGACTCAGTTTCATTCTTTTTGTGACTAATACTCCATTCTATATATGTACCACAAATTCCTTTACCATTCATCTGTCAATGGACATCTAGGTTGCTTCCATGTCCAGGCTATTGAAAATAGTGCTACAATGAACACTGGGGTACACGTGTCTTTTTGAGTTATGGTTTTCTCAGGTACATGCCCAGTAGTAGGATTCCTGGGTCGTATGATATTTCCATAGTTTTTTTCCCATTCTTTTTTTTTTAAATTTTATTTTATTTTTAAACTTTACATAATTGTATTAGTTTTGCCAAATATCAAAATGAATCCGCCACAGGTATACATGTGTTCCCCATCCTGAACCCTCCTCCCTCCTCCCTCCCCATACCATCCCTCTGGGTCGTCCCAGTGCACCAGCCTCAAGCATCCAGTATCGTGCATCAAACCTGGACTGGCAACTCGTTTCTTACATGATATTTTACATGTTTCAATGTCATTCTCCCGAATCTTCCCACCCTCTCCCTCTCCCACAGAGTCCATAAGACTGTTCTATACATCAGTCTCTTTTGCTGTCTCGTACACCAGGTTATTGTTACCATCTTTCTAAATTCCATATATATGCGTTAGTATACTGTATTGATGTTTTTCCTTCTGGCTTACTTCACTCTGTATAATAGGCTCCAGTTTCATCCACCTCATTAGAACTGATTCAAATGTATTATTTTTAATGGCTGAGTAATACTCCATTGTGTATATGTACCATAGCTTTCTTATCCATTCATCTGCTGATGGACATCTAGGTTGCTTCCATGTCCTGGCTATTATAAACAGTGCTGCAATGAACATTGGGGTACACGTGTCTCTTTCCCTTCTGGTTTCCTCAGTGTGTATGCCCAGCAGTGGGATT
>NW_011494956.1:3116714-3129976 GCF_000754665.1 Bison bison bison
GTCTCCACACTGTTCTCCATAGTGGCTGTACTAGTTTGCATTCCCACCAACAGTGTAAGAGGGTTCCCTTTTCTCCACACCCTCTCCAGCATTTATTATTTGTAGACTTTTGGATCGCAGCCATTCTGACTGGTGTGAAATGGTACCTCATAGTGGTTTTGATTTGCATTTCTCTAATAATGAGTGATGTTGAGCATCTTTTCATGTGTTTGTTAGCCATCTGTATGTCTTCTTTGGAGAAATGTCTATTTAGTTCTTTGGCCCATTTTTTGATTGGGTCATTTATTTTTCTGGAGTTGAGCTGTAGGAGTTGCTTAGTTAGTTTTTTAAGGAAACTCTACTCTGTTCTCCACAGTGGCTGTATCAATTTACATTTCCACCAATGGTGTGCACCCTCTCTACATCCTCTCTGGCATTTGCTGTTTGCAGATGTTTTGATGATGGCCGTTGTGACTCATGTGAGGTGATACCTCACTGTAGTTTTGATTTTCATTTCTCTAATAATTAGTGATGTTGAACATCTTTTCATATACCTCTTGGTCATCTGTATGTCTTTTTTAGAGAAATACCTATTTAAGCCTTCCACCCATTTTTGGATGCCATTTTTTTTCTGAGTCAAGTAGGAGAGAACTTTGGAGGCAGAGAAAGAGAAGACACAGGCTAAATTACTGCTTCAGGAGCTGTTGACTGAGTGCTTATCAGGTGCTAGAAGTTGTGATAAACATTAAGTATGTCATTTCATTTCAATTCTTACTAGAAACCTAGACAGATGTTTTTTCTATCTTATATATAGATGAAGTAAGCAAGTAAAAGTATACAGATTAAGAAATCTGCCACAGCTGGCTAGTAGAAAACCCCTTTATCCTCAGAACTTTTGATTTTGAAGCCCATTTGTTTAATTGCTATAAAACTTCCAATTTCGTTTTTACAGAACGTCAACAGCATGAAATCTGTAATGAATTTGAATATTATGTCTTTATTTTAAAGCATTTTCCTTTGTACAAAAGTGAAGAATCTGTAGATTTATAATGGAAAATATAGTGCCTTATAGATCTTAGAGATTTTTTCCTTTGAAGTTGTGGTCATCAAAAACATAATTATATCAAGCATATGCTATATGGACTTTTAATAAAAACCTCTCAGATCTTTCTTTGTATAGTTATATACTGGTAAGATGTTTTAATAATACATAGTTTATTAGAGTGAAGAATAGTAGTCTGAAGATAGAGCCCCAAAGATTGCCAAAATTTAATTTTAAGGCAAAGAAAGAGAATGGAAATATTGATAGAAGGTCAAGAACTCAGAGTATCATAGATGCTAAAGGACATGTACACCCTCTTTTCTGAGAACAGAACTGACCAGAGTGTGTGTCTAAAGATGAAAGGGCTAGGCTAGGATGGTGGGTAAGGGATGTGTGGGAGAGAGCACCACCACATGGAGAATGTGGGAATAACATTGAAGGGATAACTAGACAGCAGAAATCAAACAGTAGCCAAAAAAGATGAGTAATCAAAAGGAGAAAGAAAACGGAGTATTCTGAATGATTGAGGTGTTGATGGTGGGGATGGAAAGAAGGCACACTCAAGAAATGGTTAGGAAGATTCTGGTGGAGCAAAAGGCATAGACAGTGATTTCCGTGTTTATTGCGTGTGCATTAGTTAAATGGTGGACTTACTGAAGTAACAATCCATAGGAAAAGAAGTAAGTTTATAAGGAGAAATTCAGATTTATTGTGTTGTGTTTATAGTATTATGGTGCAGTTAAGTGGAACTTTTAACATTAGAAGAGGACCCTAAAATGATTAAAGAATCCTATACTACTTTTATAAAGCCTTCTGAAATTTAATTACATGTTAAAATTCTGCCACATAATAATTGGCATTAAAGGTACTGTGTTCTATAAAAGCTATTGTGTTTAGGAATTCTATGAAATTCACTTACAAATTCAATTACAATTAGAGAACATTTTAAATTGCATTAATGACCACAAATAAACTTTTCATAATTAACTGTTTCTACTGGCCTCAATAGATCAAATAGTTTTTTTTTTTTAAAAGACACTCTAATACTTCTTATATTTGACTGATGTTTTCATGACCTACAAAAGATTTGGCTGGTCTAAGTTAGACAGGTTAGACAAATCTATATTTCCAGAGAAGGTTTCTACCACAAAAGCCTTCCAACATTCATGGACATCATTTTGATGATTCTCTGTTTCTGACCAGAAATACTGACTTTGATTCCCCCTTTCTTCTTTTGGAAAATAAAGTAATACATTTCACAATTGAGCCACCAGGGAAGCCTGCTAGGTAATAAATCATGCCAAACCTTAGTATTTTAAAACAGCACCCAATTCATATTCTGTAGGTCTGCTGGGAGATCTGAACCAGCTTGATATAACTTGGCTTATGCATCTGTGGTCCACTGTTGGATTGGCTGCTGGCTGGCCGATCTAGCTTGGCCTTACAGACAGCTGTTTATCAGCATATCTTAGTTATCTTTCACATGGTCTCTCATTCTTTGACAGTGACTCAGACTCATTACATAGTAGTCCCTGGGTTCTTCATAGAATAAGGTGGCAAGCCTTACTGCACCAGTACTTTTTAAAGCCTATGGGTGAGCTTCTCTGAAACTCCCTTACCTAGTGGTAATTTGGAGGAGAGAAAAGGAAGAAAATCATCAGAATAGGAATACAAGCCTCTTCCTACAGCAGCAGCTCTTTAGGGCCCTCTACTGGCAAAGCTTAACATTTTGCCAGCTAGCAAAGGGAGAAATATTTACAAGGTCCAGCTCCAGTATTACAAGCAAGGCAGTGAAGGGTGGATTTAGAGCTGAAACACAGTAAATGGATAGCAGTCACAAATAGGAAACACATTTATGCAAAGTGGTTAAGCTAATAAATTCGTCTGATTATTTCCTATGGACCTAAATATAAGTAGCTGTTGGATAAATGTGGCCATGATGTTTGCAACACACATTTAGAAGAATTAGTGAGTTATCAGTGACAATTTTTTGAGATATGATTCATTAATATAGTTAACATTAAATATTTGATCAGCATGTGATTTTTATCCTATATATTACTTGATCAGAGTGCCAATAAAACCCCACTTTCATCTGGCAGGAAAGTCTATTATGTGATTATCTAGTATTATTTTTTTAGCAGCAAAATATATATTACTTTCACATTGAAAAACATTTTTTCCCAATTGTGAGGGAAGTTCAGGTGTGGCTTTAATGCATTATGCATGTTGGTGGTATTTAGAGTGTGCCTGGAGATATGAATATTAAAAACTTAGGATATTCCTATTATAAGGGCTGTAAGATTTCATTGGGATAATTCTTTCCATATACCAAAAAGCCAATTAACTGTAGCTCAGTGGCAATGCAACTTTAAAATTCTACTCTAATCTCTTAAACTGGAACTAGAAAAAAATATAGAATTTTTTGTATGTGGATGGCTTGTATCTTATAAGCAATAGAGTTAGTGTCGTATAACTCAAAATTAAGTACCAGAAAAATTGCAGAGCCCTTTTCTTGAGAGGAAGTGAATTAGTGACCAGTTGAAGACCTGTTTAAAAGGGAAAGGCAGGGCAATGGAAAAGAGTAGATTAGGGAACAAGGAGCCGTATTTGGTGTCAACAAGAAGCTGATCAATAATGTCCAACAAGAAGTTCTTCAGACTAAAGGAAGTCAAAGAAACCACAAATCAGTGCCACTAATGACACAAAATTAAGTTTACCCTGTTTCTTTCTAAACAAGTCATATCAGGCCAGCTTCCTTAAAAAAGTTAGTGATGTTCATGGGATGACTACAGAGTCATGGTTCATGAAACAGATAAGAATTATAAAAGAAGATATTACAATAGAGGTGATTGGTTAAAATATGATATATATGGTGGAGAAGATAAATGAAAATATATTTAGGAAAAATAAGTTACTAAATTGTAACTACCATTGTGAGCTCATGTCATCAATAATAAATCTATATTTAAGTTCTATCCCAAAAGTATTCATCTATCCTACCTCTAGAAATTTTGTTTTCTGGTGAAATTCAGCTTATTCTGAAATTTTGTCTCTAATACTCCTCTCCATTTAAAAGTACCTAGGACCAACCTAGATAACATATTGAAAAGCAGAGACATTACTTTGCCAACAAAGGTCCATCTAGTCAAGGCTATGATTTTTCCAGTGGTCACGTATGGATGTGAGAGTTGAACTGTGAAGAAGACTGAGCGCTGAAGAATTGATGCTTTTGAACTGTGGTGTTGGAGAAGACTCTTGAGAGTCCCTTGGACTGCAAGGAGATCTAACCAGTCCATTCTAAAGGAGATCGGTCCTGGGTGTTCTTTAGAAGGAATGATGCTAAGGCTGAAACTCCAGTACTTTGGCCACCTCATGCGAAGGGTGTTCTTTGGAAGGAATGATGCTAAGGCTGAAACTCCAGTACTTTGGCCACCTCATGCGAATAATTGACTCATTGGAAAAGACTCATGCTGGGAGGGATTAGGGGCAGGAGGAGAAGGGGACGACAGAGGATGAGATGGCTGGATGGCATCACTGATTCGATGGACATGAGTTTGAGTGAACTCCAGGAGTTGGTGATGGACAGGGAGGCCTGGCGTGCTGCGATTCATGGGGTTGCAAAGAGTCAGACACGACTGAGCGACTGAACTGAACTGAACTAAACTGAAGGATTTTGAAGAATAGCTTCAAACTAACTTTTTTAAAAAACTAATTTCTAAATTTACTGAGCTAAGTTAACTTGTTATTAATGAAGTGATATAAGTTGATACTAATGAATAGATTATTTCAGGAAAAAGGCATCAGGTTATAAAAACATAAAAATATGTGAAAGGAAGGACTGAAAATATACTATATGAGTCTGCCAGATAAACTTAAAAAAAAAAAAAACTTGGGAAATTTTGGCAATATTGGCACAAAGTTGAATCATGGAGTCTCACTCAGATGCATGTGCCAACCAGGACTCACTCATTCCATAATAAAAACTCTGTAACACAGATAGGCTCTAATGATATCTTTTTTCTTTGAGTGTCTTTTGATTATTGTGAGAGCTGAAGATAAATATGCCAATACATGGTGTCAGGACTTTGATGCTAGGTGAAATGCAAGTGTAACAATGAGTTTTGTTATGATAATTTATTCTTTCCACTTTAGAACAGTCTTTGAAAGAAGTTGATATGTTAAATTATTGGTGGTGATTTATACATTTTAGTGCTAGTTTTTGTACATGTTAGTGTTAGTTTAATTTTGTGATATTTATATGCTTAGAACATTTTTGTGTATTAGATTTATAATTACATAAACATACTTTCCATGTACAAAAGCTTTTTGAACATTATAATATCAAATTATCTATCAGATCAATGGAAAGAAAAGCTGTTTAATAAGACATTGATGAAAATGTGATATTTGACCAAATGATGGTCAGTCCCTTTGACTGACCACAGAGTAATGCTTTCTCTATTATAGATACAGGATTTTATTGTGCTGTCAGGGTATTTTTTAATTTTCTCCAAAACAAGGTAATTACAATGACTATGTATTTTTCACTTGAAGATGTAGTTTTATATAGAAGCCAGTTGCAATATCGTTTTTGTCATATAATTTTCAAGAAGTTTCTGCTGTATGTGGATGAATGAGAAAGAAAGATTCTTTGAGAATGAAAGATTTTTAATATTCATGATGGTACTGGTTTTGATTAATGAGAATACTGTGGATTATTTTTTTTCAACTTTTATTTCATTTCCTTAAACAGATATGACTTACTTTATTTGGAATTTAAGTATTAAAAACCCACTAATCGCAATGCAGGTTTGATAACCACGAAGAGATGAGAGAGGGGATAGAGGCCTGGGTAGGCAGAGCTCAGACTGCAGTGTGGCTGTAAGTCTCTATGGGCTGAGGGGGAGCCCTTGAGGGACTCTTAGGACAAGTAGAAATGACTAGTTCCACTACTATCCTTAGTCACTGACCAGAAGCAAGCTGGGGAGGGTGTGGCCCTGGTATGAATGCTGTAGCAGAGCCTCCAAAAGCAAAAGCCAGAAGCTGCTGTCTGTTCTTTGCCTGACAGTTTTCTTCTTTAAGGAGAGATCTTAGCAGCAGTTTTAGCAGAACTTAGCTGCCATACCTGTGAAACTTTAAAAAAAGTTTCTTTTTTTTTAAATTTTATTTTATTTTTAAACTTTACATAATTGTATTAGTTTTGCCAAATATCAAAATGAATCCGCCACAGGTATACATGTGTTCCCCATCCTGAACCCTCCTCCCTCCTCCCTCCCCATACCATCCCTCTGGGTCGTCCCAGTGCACTAGCCCCAATCATCCAGTATCGTGCATCGAACCTGGACTGGCAACTCGTTTCATACATGATATTTTACATGTTTAAATGCCATTCTCCCAAATCTTCCCACCCTCTCCCTCTCCCACAGAGTCCATAAGACTGTTCTATACATCAGTGTCTCTTTTGCTGTCTCGTACACAAGGTTATTGTTACCATCTTTCTAAATTCCATATATATGCGTTAGTATACTATATTGGTGTTTTTCTTTCTGGCTTACTTCACTCTGTATAATAGGCTCCAGTTTCATCCACCTCATTAGAACTGATTCAAATGTATTATTTTTAATGGCTGAGTAATACTCCATTGTGTATATGTACCATAGCTTTCTTATCCATTCATCTGCTGATGGACATCTAGGTTGCTTCCATGTCCTGGCTATTATAAACAGTGCCGCGATGAACATTGGGGTACACGTGTCTCTTTCCCTTCTGGTTTCCTCAGTGTGTATGCCCAGCAGTGGGATTACTGGATCATAAGGCAGTTCTATTTCCAGTTTTTTAAGGAATCTCCACACTGTTCTCCATAGTGGCTGAAAGGAAACTATTAGCAAGGTGAAAAGACAGCCTTCAGAATGGGAGAAAATAATAGCAAATGAAGCAACTGACAAACAACTAATCTCAAAAATATACGAGCAACTCCTACAGCTCAACTCCAGAAAAATAAATGACCCAATCAAAAGATGGGCCAAAGAACTAAATAGACATTTCTCCAAAGAAGACATACAGATGGCTAACAAACACATGAAAAGATGCTCAACATCACTCATTATCAGAGAAATGCAAATCAAAACCACAATGAGGTACCATCTCACACCAGTCAGAATGGCTGCAATCCAAAAGTCTACAAATAATAAATGCTGGAGAGGGTGTGGAGAAAAGGGAACCCTCTTACACTGTTGGTGGAAAAAAGTTTCTGATAATAAAAAAAGGCTCTATGTGCTAAGTGGCAGATTCCCTGGTTTCAATTGTCTTGTTAAGTGACTTTTAAAAGTATTTTTGAAAACCCAGTTGTGGTAGTCTTCAAAGAAGGCCACTGTCTATTCCTTTTCCATTCTGTAGGTCATTCTGTTCTCACATCCTGAGGTGCAATCTGTGGACTCTGTCCTTGAATCTGGGTTGGCCTTATCCCTATGAGATCCTAGATAGGATCTTGAGATCATTAGAGGATCAACTGGTAAAACAATAGGATCTGTACTATAGTTAATGGTATTATGCCTTGCTAATATGTTAGCTGTAATAATGTAGTAAGGTTAGAAGTTAGAAGTAAGGAAGAAGTTAACAGGAAGAGAACCCAGTGAGGGTTATATAGGAACTCTCTGTACTATTTTGTAACTTTTATGCATGCTTAATATTAGTTCAAAATAAAGTAAAAATATATCTAAATGTATCATCTATTATTTCCAGTTTAGTGTCATGAAATGGGGTAAAAACTTCAAGATACTTAATAAACAAGCTGAATGTAAGCAATAATAACAACAAAACCCCCAACCCCTTAATTATATGGACTTTAGCCCAGATTCTGTCACGGATATTTATCATATGACTACTATATGTAAGAAATGAGGCATTTAGGAAGAACTCACAATACTAAAAATATGCTTCCTTAACTTCAAAGGCTCTAGTATAAGAAATGGGTAATTACAAAGAAAAACTGTATGAAAAGTTCAAATGAAGGCGTGATGACTGCTGTCTGGGCTTTCAGGAGGAGGTGAAATTAAACTGAGTCTTCAAAAATGATAAAGTTTCATTTAGCAAAGGTAGACAAAGATAATTCTGGGTTGTGCATGTCCTGGGTTAGCATGTGTAACACTGGAAAATATAGAAATCATGAGCAAAATATTGTGTAATAGGATTAAAAGAAATGTTGGATGAGATTGAACATGATCATGAATGCCAGGCCAAGAAATAAATTAATACTTTAGTATAATTCTTCAATTTAAAAACATTTTCAGTAGGAATTGTGTATTGAATGCTTATAATGTTAAGGTATTGCACTCAGTGTGAGAGATGCAAAGAAATACAAGATGTGGTCTAAGTATAACTTGTCTTCATAAAACAGGCAACTGTCCATCTCTGCTTCTTTAAATCTTGCTTATCCTTTGAGGTCCAGCTCTAATGCTGTCTCCTCTCAAAGCTACCCTGTTCAGCAGTAAAGTGACCTTCAGGTATTCCTCCTTGTACCAAATTGAGTACATGTCTTGGATTATTCTTTTACAGACTGAATTCTTAGAGGACAGAGATGTCTTTTTCTGAGCCATCAATGCAACATTGACAAACCCAATTTATGAATATTGCTGAAAAAACTAGAAAAGGAGTGAAGATTTTTGAGGTTATTTGTGTTATTTTCTTCTCTGTCAAACGTTGCTTTTTGTCACCCAGTCTGTGCACACCAGCTTTTAGTATCTGAGTCAGGTAGCCCGTGTTATAAGAATGAAAACTGAAATGAATCAAGGATGTTGCTCTTTTACTATTCTATACCTACAGTCACTTAAATTTGGACAGCATTTATAAAAGGTGGTAAGAAACAAGATTTACACAGACTTCTGTTAATCTAGAGCATTAAAACAGGAACCCACTTAGAATTTATTTTACTTCCAGTCATTCTCTCATATGAGGTATGACTAGTCTTAGTTAATCTCAACATGAAAGCCATTTCTTAACTATAGTTAGAAATGTGATCTTTTCTCTCTTCTGGAACACTGTATTGCTTACTAATACTAGTGATTGAAAACGCTTTTTCATAAATGCTTTCCAATCTCTGATACTATTCTATGTGCAAGTTTTTGCTGCTTATGACATTTTCTACTTAGAAGTGAATGATTAGTAAATATGGTTATTTTTACTGCATACCTGAATCAGGTCAGAAGCAATAAAGATACTTTAAGCTATAAAACATGTAGACAATGTCTATGAGTCCTGGAGCCAATTTCTGACCTACTGCCTGTGCAACCATATTGAGGGAAGTAATGTGAGATGGTTGATCAGTGGTTCTTAATGGTATTTTTGTTGATTTCCTGCCGATTTTCCTATTGCTCTTTGAGCTTCCCTCCCCCCTTTTACATATTACACGATTCACAGTCTGGCAAAAATTTGCAGAGAAAGTATCCAAGTGATGGGCTCACAGCAGGTGCTGGATCAAACGGGCCTTGTTCTCTGGCCCTTGGGAAGTCTGCATGGATCAGAGGAATCCAGGGGCTGCCCTTCAGATGACCTGTAGTAAAACTGCAGAGGACATGCTCAGTTTCTTTCCATGGATAAACAAAGTGTAGATGAAATATTTTTGTTAGCTTGAATAGAGGAATTTATTTTATATACACATGGCCTGTCTGTGCAGTTGACTGAAAATGGCATGAAGTAAATCTTGTCTAATAGATACTTAAAAAGAATATCATTTAAATATCTAACTGTGTAAAGGTCACTGTTTTACTTTTTGATCTTTGTAAGGATATAGCAGTTTCCACTGAATATGCGACAGAAAAAAAAATCATGAGAAATGTGAGGACTGCATAGTGAAAAAAATATATACTCCAGTAACATGCATTTGAGAAGGTCATCAGGAGGTTCAAAAGCCTGATAAAATTGCCATGTCAGTTTTGGACTTTATCCATAGATTTTAGCAACATCAACTTCTAAGTATGGTACTCGGCTGATTCTATACTGATAAACATTTTGCCTGTTTATAGAATGTCAAGTGATTTTTTTGTTTGTTTAATTGGATCTTTATGATAATTGCAATTTGGCAAATATTTGTTTAACATTTATTTGTAAATGGCATTGGTTTAGATACTAGGAATGCAAGGAAGAGTTGATGTACCCCTGTCTTCATAGAGTTTAATTATCAATCAGTTAGTAAAAGTTAATAAAAATGAGAGGAAATGGATTAGAATTTCTTTTACTGAAACAAAGTCTGAACAGTTTTGCTATTTGGGGAATCTCAGATTCTATGTATTCCTCACAAAGGTAAAAGGTGATTTTTTTCCCCCTCTTGTCAGAAGATTTAGTTCTTCATGTGGCTAATATATATAGGGTGAAGGAAACTTCATATTTATATTATTTTAATTAAAAAAGAAAAGCATGTTTTATTTATTTATTTTGTAGCATAATTGATAAACGTGAACCAATAGGTTAATGTGATGAATCATCTATATCTACATAATGATATAATTCTCAAAACTATAGAAATATTTATTAGGCTTATTTTATTCAAATTAGAAGAGAGCACATGATACTCTTACAGATATTCCTTAATACTTATGATTATAGAATTAAGCTTTATGGAGACTATATTTTCAAAAACTTCAAATATCTAGCTTTACTTTTCCCAGAAAAGAACATTCAATTTGTTCCCCCATTCCAGATGTAAAAGAAGGCTGCATTTTCACCTTTTCCTCCCAAATAGCTTGATATTTCCTATAATTTTTATAATATATTAGGAAAACTTTGACAGTATGTTTTTATGTTTATAAATTTGCAAGATAACATAGTTTACACATTTTAGACATGCAGTCTGTTGTGACAGAGGGCAATTAAGATTAAAATCAGATAAAAACTGAGTGAAGATTGATACTATGTGAATGGCAGATGCAATTTGCCTGTGATTTCATGTAACTGAAATACTTCAGAATACTTGCATATTTATGGGTGCCCTCTCATTGAAGTAATAATGATGAAGTGTGAATTATCATATAAGCAAGTCATTGCATTTTCAGTTTTTAAGATTAACATTTACTGGGAAGGTCACATATTAATTTTGAAATGACCTGTGCTTATGTGAGGATTAAACCAGTTTGGAATATGGTTGTTCAAGTGATCGTTTCAGGTTAGTCATTCTCATAACAACAGATTGAATTTTTAATTTTAATACCAGGTATGTATTGCTACCTCCTTCTATAATTTTTCAGTTCTCCAGCTTTCTTTTTATGATAATTTATGTAGTTACATCATTTGTTTTATAGGAATTTAGGATTTCAAGTCTTTCTTTAAAATATTGGGTAACCTTGAAGGTTATTTTTGAAGACCCTGGTTAATAAAAACATTAAAATTGCAACAAAATATTTGGAAAAATTCAATGAAAACAAAGGTATATCTATTATATCTACTAAAAGGCTATATCTACTAAAATTTTATGTTTATTTAATTATATCTACTGAAAGTGTTCATAGTGTCATAGAAGAGAAACCCTGATATTAATAGTATGAGCTAAATGCTAGCACAAGATAGCGAAAACAGTCATTGCTGAGACATTCATGCTAGCAAAGAATACATCAATATGAACAGGTCAAATAGGAGAAAATTAAAAAGAAAATCTGTTTCTTTATTGTATAGCTTTTTAGCCAGAATTATATACTCTTTTAAAATTCATTTCATTGACAAATTTTCACACACTTACTATAACTTTAACAAGGCCTAATAGGAATCCTTAAAAGATATATCTGTATGAATGACTAGGAATTATTTGTGTTCAGTAAATTGATTATAAATGGATGTGTGTGTGGTACTATAGGGAGGCTATTAAGCAAAGTTATTCCTTTAAGTTTTTTTAAACTTTCTCCTATAATCTTAGTTGTACCATTAATTTGCTAAGAAAATGTTTGCTTCGAAGATAATACAATGGTAAACACAATACCAATTTCAGGTGAAATGACCATGAAATCAGAAACATCATCCTTTAATTTAGTGAGAGCTTCATGTCTAATAGTTAAGAATTCAGTAAAATAATTAATTTTTGCTATAAAGATCTACTTAGGTTTTTTTCCTCTTATTTTTCCCCCAGGAGTAATTTCCCTATTGTTAATGGGCCACATGATCACACCAACTGATATATACCAGGTTGAGCAAGACTAGCTTCTTTTTTGGGCCATTGACTGTCTGGCTCATATCTTCCCAGTTGGGTATCAAGGAAGGTGGGTAACTGCATGCTTAAAGATCTTCCAGGATCTGCAGGAGGAGATTATGGACATATTCACCCGACCTTAAAGCAGTGGGGTGAAGAATTAAAATTCAAATTGTATGTGTACATAAAAATTTCTAACTATTCCTTGAAATGTAAAGTTAATTTCTTAATAAAAATAGAAATGTTTTCTCTCTCCTACTGGTGAGGACTGTATAGGAGTAAGTTTTAGTAAATCCTTCATGGACTTTTTCTCTTCTTTTTCTGGAGTTGCATCAGTTATTAGAAATTAAAGGATTCCTTAGAGACTGAAGAGAAGGTTTAAAGATGTTAGTTACTCTTTTGAAATATAAAGGAAAATCTTGTTAGGAAAACAGGGACTTTCTGACAAAACAACCAGTTTTAGCTCCATCCTCCACTGTTATGAAACCATAACTAGTACAGATATTGGTTTCATGGATTCAGTGAACTTCCTAAAATGGATTCTAAGAAGAGAGTTAATGAAAAGACATTTTCCCCTATTCTTTCCCCCCATTTGACCTTTTTATTTGGCTGAATGTCAGAGGTTACAGCTAGCTAAATTTAGATGTTCACTTTATTACCTATATCTTTAACCTTCAAAGTGTGATTCTTGGACTAGGAGCATTAGTACAGAAGCCTCAGCATTATTTCAGAAGCTGTTAAGAAATGCCACTTCTTGGACTTTACCCAAGACCTACTGAATCAGAAACTCTGGGGTTGTGGCTTAGCAATCTGTGAATTCTCCTCCAGATGATTTGATACCTGTTAAAGAACAACAGACTGGTTCCAATTAGGAAAAGGAGTATGTCAAGGCTGTATATTGTCACCCTGCTTATTTAACTTATATGCTGAGTGACTTCACTTTCACTTTTCCCTTTCATGCATTGGAGAAGGAAATGGCAACCCACTCCAGTATTCTTGCTTGGAGAATCCCAGGGACGGGGGAGCCTGGTGGGCTGCTGTCTATGGGGTCACACAGAGTCAGACACG
>NW_011494956.1:3130599-3131218 GCF_000754665.1 Bison bison bison
TACAAGACTGGAATCAAGATTGCCAGGGAAATATCAATAACCCCAGATATGCAGATGACACCACCCTTATGGCAGAAAGTGAAGAGGAACTAAAAAGCCTCTTGATGAAAGTGAAAGTGGAGAGTGAAAAAGTTGGCTGAAAGCTTAACATTCAGAAGATGAAGATCATGGCATCTGGTCCCATCACTTCATGGGAAATAGATGGGGAAACAGTGGAAACAGTGTCAGACTTTATTTTTTTGGGCTCCAAAATCACTGCAGATGGTGACTACAGCCATGAAATTAAAAGATGCTTACTCCTTGGAAGGAAAGTTATGACCAACCTAGATAGCATATTCAAAAGCAGAGACATTACTTTGCCCACAAAGGTCTGTTTAGTCAAGGCTATGGTTTTTCCTGTGGTCATGTATGGATGTGAGAGTTGGACTGTGAAGAAGGCTGAGCACTGAAGAATTGATGCTTTTGAACTGTGGTGTTGGAGAAGACTCTTGAGAGTCCCTTGGACTGCAAGGAGATCCAACCAGTCCATTCTGAAGGAGATCAGCCCTGGGATTTCTTTGGAAGGAATGATGCTAAAGCTGAAACTCCAGTACTTTGGCCACCTCATGTGAAGAGTTGA
>NW_011494956.1:3131318-3133379 GCF_000754665.1 Bison bison bison
TGACAGAGGATGAGATGGCTGGATGGCATCACTGACTCAATGGATGTAAGTCTGAGTGAACTCTGGGAGTTGGTGATGGACAGGGAGGCCTGGCCTGCTGCGATTCATGGGGTCTCAAAGAGTCGGACACGACTGAGCGACTGAACTGAACTGAACTGAACTGAAAGTTTGAGAACCATCACTCCACATGATGGGTTCGGCCTATGGAATGTCATTTGTCTCAAAGTGAACATATCCACTTTGTTAGTGCACTATAAGCATGTTCTATTTGGGTGAAATTAATTTATTTATTTAATATTTTGATTTAATTTTTTAATTGAAGGATACTTGCTCTATAGAATTTTGTTGTTTTCTGTCAAACCTCAACATGAATCACCCATGCTGCTGCTGCTGCTAAGTTGCTTCAGTCATGTCCAACTCTGTGCGACCCCATGGACAGCAGCCCACTGGGCTCCTCTGTCCATGGTATTCTCTAGGCAAGAATACTGGAGTGGGTTGCCATTTCCTTCTCCATATGTATACATGTATCCCCTGCCTTTTGAACCTCCCTCCCATGTCCCACCCCATCCCACTCCTATAGATTGCTACAGAGCTCCTGTTTGAGTTTCCTGAGCCATTCAGCAAATTCCCGTGGGCTATTTTTTTTTTACATATAATGTAATGTAATGTAAATTTCCATGTTACTCTTTCCATACATCTCACACTCTCCTCCCCTCTCCCCATGTCCATAGGTCTATTCCCTATGTCTCTACGTCTCTGTTTCTACATTGCTGTTCGATAAATCAATTCTTCAGTACAATTTTTCTAGATTCTGTATATATGCATTAGACTATGATGTTTATCTTTCTCTTTCTGACTCATTTCACTCTGAATAGGTTCTAGGTTCATTCACCTCATCAGAACTGACTCAAATATGTTCCTTTTTATGGCTGAGTAATATTCCATTGTGTATATGTACCACAACTTCTTTATCTATTCATCTGTTGATGGACGTCTAGGTTGCTTCCATGTTCTAGCTATTGTAAATAGTGCCACAATGAACAATTAGATACATGTGTCTTTTTCAGTTTTAGTTTCCTCAGAGTATATGCCTAGGAATGGGATTTCTGGGTCATATAGTGGTTTTATTCCTAGTTTTTTAAGGAATCTCCATACCTTCTTCCACAGTGGCTGTATAAATTTACATTCCCACCAACAGTGAAAGAGCATTCCCTTTTCTCCACACCTTATCCAGCATTTATTGTTTGTAGACTTTTTGATGATGGCCGTTCTGACTGGTGTGAGGTGATATCTCACTGTAGTTTTGATTTGCATTTCTCTAATAATGAGTGATGTTGAGCATCTTTTCATGTGTTTGTTGGCCATCTATATGTCTTCTTTGGAGACATACATGTCTGTTTAGATCTTTTCCCCACTTTTTGATTGGGTTGTTTCTTTTTCTGGCATTGATTTGTATGAGCTGCTTGTATATTTTGGAAATTAATCCTTTGTCAGTTGTTTCATATGACATTATTTTCTCCCATTCTGAGGGGTGCTTTTTCACCTTCCTTATAGTTTTCTTTGCTGTGTAAACGCTTTTACACAGAAAGGCAATGCCAAAGAATGCTCAAACTACCGCACAATTGCACTCATCTCACACGCTAGAAAAGTAATGCTCAAAATTCTCCAATCCAGGCTTCAGCAATATGTGAACTGTGAACTTCCTGATGTTCAAGCTGGTTTTTGAAAAGGCAGAGGAACCAGAGATCAAATTGCCAACATCTGCTGGATCATGAAAAAAGCAAGAGAGTTCCAGAAAAACATCTATTTCTGCTTTATTGACTATGCCAAAGCCTTTGACTGTGTGGATCACAATAAACTGTGGAAAATTCTGAAAGAGATGGGAATACCAGACCACTTGATCTGCCTTTTGAGAAATCTATATGCAGGTCAGGAAGCAACAGTTAGAACTGGACATGGAACAACAGACTGGTTCCAAATAGGAAAAGGAGTACGTCAAGGCTGTATATTGTCACCCTGCTTATTTAACTTATATGCAGAGTGCATCATGAGAAACGCTGG
>NW_011494956.1:3133479-3167018 GCF_000754665.1 Bison bison bison
CTTTATTTTTTTGGGCTCCAAAATCACTGCAGATGGTGATTGCAGCCATGAAATTAAAAGACGCTTACTCCTTGGAAGGAAAGTTATGACCAATCTAGATAGCATATTCAAAAGCAGAGACATTACTTTGCCCACAAAGGTCTGTTTAGTCAAGGCTATGGTTTTTCCTGTGGTCATGTATGGATGTGAGAGTTGGACTGTGAAGAAGGCTGAGCACCGAAGAATTGATGCTTTTGAACTGTGGTGTTGGAGAAGACTCTTGAGAGTCCCTTGGACTGCAAGGAGATCCAACCAGTCCATTCTGAAGGAGATCAGCCCTGGGATTTCTTTGGAAGGAATGATGCTAAAGCTGAAACTCCAGTACTTTGGCCGCCTCATGTGAAGAGTTGACTCATTGGAAAAGACTCTGATGCTGGGAGGGATTGGGGGCAGGAGGAGAAGGGGACGACAGAGGATGAGATGGCTGGATGGCATCACTGACTTGATGGACGTGAGTCTGCGTGAACTCCGGGAGTTGGTGATGACAGGGAGGCCTGGCGTGCTGCGATTCATGGGGTCACAAATAATCGGACACGACTGAGTGACTGAACTGAACTGAACTGAACAGATTTTAAGTTTAATCAGGTTCCACTTCTTTACTTTTGTTTTTATTTCCGTTACTCTAGGAGGTGGGTCATAGAGGATCTTACTTTGATTTATGTCTTTGATTGTTCTGCCTATGTTTTCTTTTAAGAGTTTTATAGTTCTGGTCTTACATTTAGGTCTTTAATCCATTTTGAGTTTATCTTTGTGTATGGTGTTAGGAAGTGTTCTAACTTTATTCTCTTACATGTAGCTGTCAGGTTTTCCTAGCACCATTTATTGAAGAGGCTATGTTTGCCCCATTGTATGTTCTTGCTTTCTTTGTCAAAAATAAGGTACCCACAGGTGTATGGGTTTATTTCTAGGCTTTCTATCTTGTTCCATTGGTCTATATTTCTGTTTCTGTGCCAGTACCATACTGTCTTGATGACTGTAGCTTTGTAGTATAATCTGAAATTAGGAAGGTTGATTCCTCCAGCTCCATTCTTCTTTCTCAAGACTGCTTTGGCTGTTCTGGGTCTTTTGTGTTTCCATTTGAATTGTGAAATTTTTTGTTCTAGTTCTCTGAAAAATGCCATTGGTAATTTGATAGGGATCGCATTGAATCTGTAGATTGTGTTTGGTAGTATAGTCATTTTCACAATCTTGATTCTTCCTACCCGGGAACATGGAATATCTCTCCATTTGTTTATGTCATCTTTGATTTCTTTCATCAGTGTCTTATAATTTTCTGTGTACAGTTCTTTTGTCTCCTTAGGTAAGTTTATTCCTAGATATTTAATTCTTTTTGTTGCAATGGTGAATGGAATTGATTCCTTAATTTATCTTTCTGCTTTTTCATTGTTGGTATATAGAAATGCCAGTTATTTCAGTGTATTGATTTTGTATCCTGCAACTTTGCTAATTTCACTGATTAGCTCTAGTAATTTTCTGATACTATCTTTAGGGTTTTCTATGTACAGTATAATGTCATCTGCAAACAGTGAGAGCTTTACTTCTTTTCTGACCTGGATTGCTTTTATTTCTTTTTCTTCTTTGATTGCTGTAGCTACAGAACTATGTTGAATAATAGTGGAGAAAGTGGATACCCTTGTCTTGTTCCTGATCTTAGGGGGAATGTTTTCAGTTTTTCACCATTGAGAATGTTTACTGTAGGCTTATCATATATGGCCTTTACTATGTTGAAATAGGTTCCTTCTATGCCCATTTTGTTGAAGAGTTTTAATCATAATGAGTGCTGAGTTTGTCAAAGGCTTTTTCTTCATTTATTGAGATTATCACATAGTTTTTATCTTTCAATTTGTTCATATAGTGTATCACACTGATTTATTTGTGTATATTGAAGAATCCTTACATTTCTGGAATAAACCCAACTTGATCATGGTTTTTGATGTGTTGCTGAATTCTATTTGCTAAAATTTTGTTGATGATTTTTGCCTCTGTATTCATCAGTGATGTTGGCCTGTAGTTTTCTTTTCTTTTTTTTTTTGGAGTTTTCTTTACTTGTCTTGTCTTTGTCTGGCTTTGGTATCAGGGTAATTGTGGCCTTGTAGAATGAGTTTGGAAGTGTTCCTTCCACTGCAATTTTTTGAAAGAGTTTTAGAAAGATAGGCATTAGCTCTTATCTAAATGTTTGCTAGAATTCTCCTATGAAGCCATCTGGTCCTGGGCTTTTGTTTTTTGGGAGATTTTTGATCACAGCTTCAATTTCAGTGCTTGTAATCTGGTTGTTCATAATTTCTATTTCTTCCTGGTTCAGTCTTGGAAGATTGAACTTTTCTAAGAATCTGTCCATTTCTTTCAGGTTCTTCATTTTATTGCCTTATAGTTGTTCACAGTAGTCTCTAATAATCCTTTGGATTTCTGCATTGTCTGTTGTAACCTTTCCTTTTTCATTTCTAATTTTGCTGATTTGATTCTTCTCTCTTTTTTTCTTGATGAGCCTGACTAAAGGTTTGTCAATTTTGCTGATCTTCTCAAAGAACCAGCTTTTAGTTTTATTAATCTTTACTATTGTTTTTTTCTTTTTCATTTATTTCTGCTTGGACCTTTATGATTTCTTTCTTTCAATTAATTTTTTTTTCTTCTTTTTCCAGTTGTTTTAGGTGTAAAGTTAGGCTGTCTATTTGATGTTTTTCTTGTTATGACCAACCTAGATAGCATATTCAAAAGAAGAGACATTACTTTGCCAACAAAGGTCCGTCTAGTCAAGGCTATGGCTTTTCCTATGGTCATGTATGGATGTGAGAGTTGGACTGTGAAGAAGGCTGAGCACCAAAGAATTGATGCTTTTGAACTGTGATGTTGGAGAAGACTCTTGAGAGTCCCTTGGACTGCAAGAAGATCCAACCAGTCCATTCTGAAGGAGATCAGCCCTGGGATTCCTTTGGAAGGAATGATGCTAAAGCTGAAACTCCAGTACTTTGGCCACCTCATACGAAGGGTTGACTCATTGGAAAAGACTCTGATGCTGGAAGGGATTGGGGACAGGAGGAGAAGGGGATGACAGAGGATGAGATGGCTGGATGGCATCACTGACTCGATGGAGGTGAGTCTGAGTGAACTCTGGGAGTTGGTGATGGACAGGGAGGCCTGGCGTGCTGCAATTCATGGGGTTGCAAAGAGTCAGACACGACTGAGCGACTGAACTGAAGTGAACTGAACTGATTGTTCTTTCATTTCTTTTTCATTTATTTCTGCTTGGATCTTTATGATTTCTTTCTTTCAACTAATTTTTTTTGTTTGTTTTTTTGTTCTTTTTCCAGTTGTTTTAGGTGTAAGGTTAGGCTGTCTACTTGATGTTTTTCTTGTTTCTTGAGGTAGGATTGTATTGCTATAAACTTCCCTCTTAGGACTGCTTTTGCTGCCTCCCTCAAAACCTTCAGGTTTTGAGTTGTCATGTTTTCATTGACATTTGTTTGTAGAATTTTTTTTGATTTCCCTTTTGATTTCTTCAGTAACCTGTTGCTTATTTAGAAACGTGTTGTTTAGTCTCCACGTGTTTGTGTTTCTTAGTTTTTTTTTCTTGTCATTGATGTCTAGTCTCATGGTGTTGTCGTTGGAGGAGATGATTGATATGATTTCAATTTTCTTAAATTTACTGAGGTTTGATTTGTGACCTAAGATGTGGTCTATCCAGCAGAATGTTCCATGTGCACTTGAGAAGAAGGTATATTCTTCTGCATTTGGATAGAATGTCCTGAAGATATCAAGGAAATCCATCTCATCTAATGTATCATTGAAGACTTGTGTTTCCTTATTAGTTTTCTGTTTTGATGATCTGTCCATTGGTGTGAGTGGAGAGTTAAAGTCTCCTACTATTATTGTGCTGCTGTCAACTTCTCCTTTTATGTCTGTTAGTGTTTGTCTTATGTATTGAGGTGCTCCTATGTTGGGAACATAGTTATTTACAATTGTTATGTCTTCCTCTTGGACTGATCCCTAGATCGCTTTGTAGTGTCCCTCCTTATCTCTTGTAATCTTCTTTATTTTAAGGTCTATTTTGTCTGATATGAGGATTACTACTCCAGCTTTGTTTTGCTTCCCAAATGCATGGGATATATTTTTTCCATCCTCTCACTTTTGTCTGTATGTGTTTGAGATCTGAAGTGTGTTGCTTATAGATGGCATATATATGGATCATGTTTTTGTATCGATTCAGCCAGTCTGTGACTTTTGGTTGGAGCATTTAATCCATTTACATTTAAAGTAATTATTGATATATATGTTGCTATTGCCATTTTCTAATTTTGTGGTTGATTTTGTAGATCTTTTTTCTTCTGTTGCATTTCTTGACATATATAAGCCCCTTTAACATTTGTTGTAAAGCTAGTCTGGTGGTACTGAATAGTCTCAACTCTTGCTTGTCTGAAAAGCTTTTTATTTTTCCATCAGTTTTGAATGAAATCCTTGCCGGGTACAGTAATCTTGGTTGTAGATGTTTCCCTTTCAGTACTTTAAATATATCCTGTATTCCCTTCTGGCCTGCAGAGTTTCTGCTGAAAGATCAGCTGTTAAGCATATTGGGTTTCCCTTGTATGCCACTTGTTGCTTCTCTCTTGCTGCTTTTAATATTCTTTCTTTGTGTTTAGTCTTTTTTTTTTTTAGCTTGATTAGTATGTGTCTTGGCATGTTTCTCCTTGGGTTTATCCTGTATGGGACTCTTTGTGCCTCTTGGACTTGACTGACCATTTCTTTTTCCATGTTGGGGAAATTTTCAACTATAATCTCTTCAAAAATTTTCTCATACCCTTTCTCTTTCTCTTCTTCTGGGGCCCCTATAATTCAAATGTTGGTGCGTCTGATATTGTCCCAGAGGTCTCTGAGACTATCCTCAGTTCTTTTCATTCTCTTTACTTTATTCTGCTCTTCAGAAGTTATTTCCACCATTTTATCTTCCAGCTCACTGATTTGTTCTTCTGCTTCAGGTCTTCTGCTATTGGTTCTTCTAGAGTATTTTTAATTTCAGTAATTGTGTTGTTTGTCTCTGCATGTTTATTCTTTAATTCTTTAGGTCTTTGTTAATTGATTCTTGAATTTTCTCCATTTTTCTTCAAGGTTTTTAATCATCTCTACTATCATTATTCTGAATTCTTTTTCAAGTAATTTGTCTATTTCCTCTTTGTTTATTTGGACTTCTGTGTCTCTAGTTTGTTCCTTCATTTGTGTAGTATTCCTCTGCCTTTTCATTATTATTATTTTTTTTTAACTTATTGTGTTTGATGTCTCCTTTTCCAAGGCTTCAAGATTGAACTTTTTCTTCCTTTTGGTTTCTACCCTCTAAGGTTGGTCCAGTGGTTTGTGTAAGCTTCTTATAGGGTGAGATTTGTGCTGAGTTTTTGTTTGTTTTTCCTCTGATGGGCAAGGCTGAGTGAGGTGATAATCCCATCTGCTGATGATTGAGTGTGTATTTTTGTTTTGTTTGTTGTTTGGATGAGGCATCCTGCATAAAGCACTACTGGTGGTTGGGTGATGCCGGGTCTTGTATTCAAGTGGTTTCCTCTGCATGAGTTCTCACTATTTTATACTGCCTAGGGTTAGTTCTCAGGTAGTCTAGGGCCTTGGAGTTTTTGCTACCACTCCAAAGACTCAGAGCACAGGGAACTCTACTAAATATTCTGCAATAATCTATATGGGGAAAGAATCTGTAGGCTTGACTTTTCTCCAGATTTTTCTCCCTCAGTCTCTTCATTTCATTTTTTTTCTGGGAAATACTTCATTACCTTCAATCAGCAATTTCAGGTAAAGTAATTTTGGACAGAAGCAACCTCAGCATCCCTTATATCTTACTTCCCATGCTGGAAATTTATTTGCTCAATTACCATCTGAGAAAGCCCAATTCAAAGCCATCACTGCCAGCTGAGCTCACACTCGGTGGCTTACTCTGGAAGGAAACTTTTTCTTGAAAACTTTCTAAGCCAGTCAATATGGGCAGATTCCCAAGAAAACGAGATGGCCACGTGTTTCTGTCAACCAGTTTGATGAGTGGCAGAAATTCTATGAAGGGGAAGGACTTCTGGGGAATATTTTACATCTCACTAGCTTGGAGTTGATGCCGCTTCTCAGGCCCCTATGGATGAGACAGGTGCAAAGCCTGTCAGAGAGGAGCTTCTGCTGGCAGAGCTGAGTGAAGTGAAGTGAAGTTGCTCAGTCGTGTCCGACTCTTTGTGACCCCATGGACTGTAGCATACTACGTTCTTCCGTCCATGGGATTTTCCAGGCATTTCTATATATTACACAGATATAAAAAACTCTGATTAAAACGTGTCTTTATAAACATGTATGTTTATCTGATGTTTAAAAAGAAATCACACAGTACAAATTTTGACCAATGTATTATCTTCCAGATGTTTTTAGCACCCTTTGGGATGTAGCTCGTTTCAAGGTCTATATGGTAGAAACAGATCGCACATTTATAGAGCCAGTGACTAACTTGAATTCTCTCATAAACAGTGTGAGGGTTTATGTTCAAGTGTGTTCTATGTTCTGCTATTTCGGCAATGAGATTTCAACAGCGACACCTTCCTAGCAGTAGATCCATGCTTTCTCCATATGGCTTATAGAACTGAAGACTGTGTCCTTTGGCTACATTTAAAAGCTTCAGTTTAAGAAGATAATAAATGAGGTCCACTCAAACAGGCCACAGACCACATCAAAGGTTAAATATTTTCCTTCAGCTTGATTGGCACTTTAGTTAGGAATCATACACTCAAAAAGCCATCTAGTCACAGTACTTAACTATTAAAAGTGTTCACAGAATTTAAGAAATACTGCCAATGTGCCAACCAAAATTTGATTTATAAACATAAAGTTAAGGTTGTTAGCTTCAGTAAAAGTCTTTATTATCTTGAAGTATGTTTGATTTGAAACTTTATTTTTTATTAGTTTTATATATTCACTCTCCTTAGATAAGTAAAGGAACTACAGAAAGATCACTCAAAGAGTATTTGCTGTAATACTAATAACTCTCTGGGAGCAGGAAGTGTGAGGTCTAAGATGGATAAGCAAAAAAGGCAAAGAGGTGGGAGGTGAAGTGGTCCGGATTATTTTGGCTGGTGGTAGACAAATCTAGACACACTCTCTTCCAGTCTGGTGTAGTGGAAAGCTATGTAATCCAGTTGGAGCATAGCATTCATTCAGCATAGATTGATTATACTAATGCACATCTGGTCGTTCTTACGGCAGTTGGCTAGGTACCAGTTTTTTGGTTATTAAGTGGAACTTGATTTTTTTGTTGAAGACTAAAAATAACATAGTTATTAAATAAGAAGTATTCTACAGTGATCACTTTGTTTAAAACCTCTGAATTAGTCAATGTTGGAAAGGATTTTTCTTGTAAGAAAAGCCACTGATGTTAGCATCATGAGGAGGCAAGACCTAATTCTCATTTTCTGATAGCTCGTTTTCCACTCTGCCCCAACCCTCAGCTGAAGGGGATCCTTTCAGTCACTGGCAAGGGGAATCCCTCAAGCTTATTTGATACACTCTATCTATGAAATTTGTGGGCTTTCCTAGTGGTTCAGTGGTAAAGATTCTGCCTGCAATGCAGGAGACACAGGTTCAATCCCTGGGTCAGGACAATCTCCTGGAGAAGGAAATGGCAACCCACTCCAGTATTCTTGCCTGGAGAATCCCATAGACAGGAAGCCTGGCTGGCTATAGTCCATAAGGTCTCAAAGAGTCAGACAAGACTGAAGTGACTTAGCACATTTAAGTAGAGGCCCTTTAATATCTGGAAGATGAAGTCTCTTAGTATTTAGGAATCAGTTGAGAACTACTCTGTTCATATAATTACTTGAGCCAGAGAGCACACTCTTCCAGGTGATATTATGATCAGCCTATGGTCAGCAGGGGAGATTGGTGATTCCACAAACAGCACTGTACTAACAGCCTCTGCTGAGAAATAGGTTAGTAGCTATTGTTGTTGAGTCACTAAGTGTGTCCAGCTGTTTTGCATCCCCATGGACTGTTGCCCTCCAGACTCCTCTGTCAATAGGATTCTCCAGGCAAGAATTTTGGAGTGTGTTGCCATTTTCTTCTCCAGGGGATCTTCCCAATATAGGGATTGAACTCAGTTGTCCTGCATTGCAGGCAGATTCTTTACCACTGAGCCACCAGGGATGCCTCTTAGTTAATATAGATTACTTTTATTATGGAAAATTTACTGGGATTGATTTCACTGTGAATATGAACCTCCTTCTAGGAATAAATCCCCAGAAAGAGTGAATTCATCAAATTATTACATCAAAGTGACCATTTGAAACTTTCCATTGTTATGAACAAAATATCTGGCTCATTTACTAAGGGATATGCTTGTTTGCAGCAATGTACTGCTGGCGTCCAAAGAATTAATTATTTTAAATAGAGACCAATATGAACTGACTTATATAAATGGAAAGCATTATTATAATGTTAACTGAGAGGCTTCCCAGACTCCAAGTGTGAGAATGCAAGTGAACCTCAGACAGGATTTAGAAACTTCCCAGAGGCTTTTATTTCAATCTTTATCTTTCATTGTGTACACTTATTTTACTTTTCCAATTTTTGGAGAACCAATATTTCCTGTTTCTTAGTTCATATGATTGAGTATTGTCGTCCCTGTGCTTAGTTGCTCAGTCGTGTCCAACTCTTTGCAACCCTATGGACTGTAGCCCGCCAGGCTCCTCTGTCCTATGCAAGAATACTGGAATGGGTTGCCGTTTCCTTCTCCAGGGGATTGTCCTGACTCAGGGATCGAACCCAGGTCTCCTGCATTGCAGGCAGATTCTTTATTGTCTGAGCCAACAGGGAAGTCCATTATCTTCCCTAGTTCATCAAAATATAATACCTATTACAAATGTAAACTAATGTCTAAACTAATGTCTCTTAGTTCCAGTTACACTGGACACAGAGCCTGATAGATCCAGGTTATATATAAGGTGTTTATTTCCTGTCCAATTCTGATAGAGGAGCCACTGTGGCTATGTGAAGTTTGGGTGGGAGGCATTTCTCAGAGCAAAGACTCTAGGCAGGCTCATCAAGATATATCTATCATAAAGAATGAGAATCATATAGCAATCAGGAACTGGCAAGACAAAATTAGACAAAAACAACACCTCTTTCATGAAATCTTGATGATTGCATGATGAAATATGATGATTGCAATAAAAATAACAGTTGGTATATATGTGCTGTGTGCTCAATTGCTCAATCATGTCCAGCTGTTTGTGACCCTGTGGACTATAGCCCACCAGGCTCCTCTGTTCATGGATGCTCTTTGCAATGATTACAGTGTAGTAGATAATGAAAATGTCTGGTCACTTAAATATAAATTCTTTTCACTTAGCTATATTTAAGTTTCTATTAATATTATTAATATCATATTGCAAAGTACTAGAAATAATTCTAACAGCGCCATGGATAATGGCAAATTAATTTGAAATGGAATCTAGATTCAGATAAAATATTAATTTTTTCTCTACAGATCACTACTGTGACATTATTTCTGAGTTTTGTTTACGTGATATAACATGTAAAACCGGTTCAATTATTAGAAGTTGTATAAAATCACTTTACTATATTTTATATTTTAATATGAATTATAAATTTTTAAAAATAATTTCAGCTTGGATAAGCAATGAACAACCAGTAATAAATTAAGGCATATCATAAGAACACATTTAAAAATATATCTCTATAAAGCTGAGAAAAACGATGAAAAGTAAACTAATAAAAATATGTGTAAAAATTTATAGTTCTGGAATGAAAATTTTGGGCAAATATTTAGAAAATAATGAAATTTCAATAACGAAAACTTGAGCATTGTATTATTTATCATTGTATTCCTGGCACTTAGCCAAGAACTAACATGTAGAGGATACTTAATAAAGGTTGTCAAACAAATAAATGAAGTTAAATACTCCTGATAATGATGATGATAGCAAAATGGCAGAATAGGAAGCCTAGGTCTTATTTCCCAAGAGAAACAATGGCTTAACAAAAATTGACAGTCCAATAAGCCTGGTGGCTCAGACAGTAAAGAATCTGCCTGCAATGCGGGACACCTGTGTTTGATCCCTGGGTTGGGAAGATCCCCTGGAAAAGGGAACAGCTACCTACTCCAGTATACTGGCCAGGAAATTCCATGGATAGAGAAGTCTGACAGGCTACAGTCCATAGGGTCTCAAAGAGTAGGACATGACTGACTGACTTTCACTTCACTTCACTTCACTTCAAGCCTTTATGAGGGCTTCCCTGGTGGCTCAGATGGTAAAGATTTTACCTGCAATGCAGGAGACCTGGGTTCAATCCCTGGGTTGGTACAATCACCTGGAAAAGTAAATGGCAACCCACTCTAGTAGTCTTGCCAGGAGAATTCCATGGATAGAAGAGGCTGGTGGGCTATAGTCCATGGGGTTGCAAAGAGTTGGACATGACTGAGTGACTAACACTTTGACTTTCAAACCTTTTTGAGAATCCCAGAAACTAATGAAGAAGTTGTTGTGCCCCAGGCAAACTCAAAGCCAAGAATAGCCATATTGTGATGAGTAAGTTATTTCATTTCACTCACTGTATCTCTTCCTCCAAGCCAACACAGTTTAGTGTGATCAGGAATAAACGACCAACTTCCAGCTTCCCCTTAGGGAAAGAGAAGAGTAGAATGTACATCCAAAAATTCTGACTTTTTGGAGAGTGTCCCAAGGGACTGATATCTGTTTCACCTGACTCCCAGCATTGATGAAACTGGCGTATCATAAATGCCTGGCGGACCCCTTGAAAACAAAAGAAAGAGGAGTTATTGTAGTGACAGAGAAATTGCATTATTGAAGATAGACACAAGAGAGAGCAAAAGATCACAAGCTCCTGACAGGAAACTTGCAAACCCCTCCAACTGGGAAATTATGTGCATAGACCAAGGAAGGAACTTCCCCAGAAAAGCTTAGAGAGGCCCATAAAATATTTAGGTTGATTGCTGTAGGTTTTTTCCTGTAGCACCCAGTTCATAAATATTGGGAGAGGTGGCTCTTTTTTTCTAATGTATACATTCCAGCAGGAAAAAAAAAAAAAAAAGACAAGACATACAAAGAATCAGGGAAACATGGCCCAATAAATATATCAATATAAATCTCCAGAAACTGACCCTAAAGAAGTGAAGGTCTTTGAATTACCTGACAAAGAATTTAAAATCCTCTGCTTAAAGGATCTCAATGTGCTACAAGAGAAGACAGGTAAGTAACTAATCAAAATTAGGAAAATTATGCATGAACCAAATGAAAATGTCAACAAAGAGAAACAAAACAGAACCAAACAGATTCTGGGGTTGAATATAATAACTGAACTCAAAAATTTTGCAAAGGAGTTTTACCGTAGACATAATCATGCATAAGAAAGAATAAGCAAACTCAAAGACAAGTCATTTGAAATTATTGGGTCAAAGGAACAAAAAGAATGAATATTGATGTAGAAAGACTAAGAGACTTATGAGACACTATCAAGTGACCAAAAAACACATTGTAGGAGTTCCAGAAGAAGAAGAGAGAGAAAAGAGCAGACAATATGTTTTTAAAAAAAATTATGGCTGTGGGCTTCCATTCTGGCTCAGTGGCAAAGAATCCTCCTGCCAACACAGGAGACACGGGTTCAATCCCTAATCCAGAAAAGTCCCACATGCTGTGGAATAACTGAGCCCATGCACCAAAACTATTGAGCCTGTGCTCTAGCGCCTAGGAGCCACAACTCCTGAATCCACGTGCCCAAGAGCCTGTGCTCTGCAACAAGAGAAGCCACCTCAATGAGAAGCCCATGTGCCACAACTAAAGAGTAGCCCACATTTGCCACAACTAGAGAAAATCTTGCATAGCAATGAAGACCCACTATAGCCAAAAGTAAATATATAAAATTACAAAAAAAAAATTATGGCTGAAAACTTCCAAAATCTGGAGAAGGAAATGGACATTCAGATTCACAAAGTTAAAAATATTCTATATAGGAATTTAGAGAAATCTACACTGATATAACAACATTGTTAAAAAAAATAAACAGAATTTTGAATAAACAACAATAAAAAAGTGACTTGTTACATACAAGACAGTGTCCATAAAAGAATAAGCAAATTTTTCAACAGAAACCTATAAGTCAGAAGGCAGTGGATTGATATGTTTGAACTTCTGACAGAAAAATTGCCAACTAAGAATATTGTATCAAGCAAAACTATCTTTAAACTATAAGGAGAAATAAAGACTTTCCCAGATAAACATTGAGAGAGTTCATAACCACTAAACTTGCTTTATAGCTTCCCTGGTAGCTCAGCTGGTAAAGAATTCACCTGCAATGCAGGAGACCCTGGTTTGATTCCTGGGTCAGGAAGATCCTCTGGAGAAGGGACAGCCTACCCACTCCAGTATTCTTGGGCTTCTCTGATGGCTCAGCTGGTAAAGAATCTGCCTGCAATATGGGACTGCAATGAGGGAGACCTGGGTTTGATCCCTGAGTTGGGAAGATCCCCTGGAGAAGGGAATGGCTGCCCACTCGTTTTCTGGCCTGGGGAATTCCATGGACTCTACAGCCCACGGGGTTGCCAAGAGTCAGACACAACTGAGCAACTTTCACTTTCAAACTTGCTTTATAGGAAATGCTAAAGGGAGTCCTTCAAGTTGAAACTTAAGAATGCAACATGGGAACACAAAGGCAGATGAAAATATGTAGCTTCTTGGAGAAGATAAATATATAGACAAATACAGAATTTATGTAATACAGAATCTATGTAATATACATATACATAATACAGAATATACATATACATAATACAGAATACATATAATAGTGGTGCATAAGTCACTTTTAATTCTGATCTAGAATTTATAAAAGCATAAACAGTACTATAGCTATAAAACCAGTAATGGGCACAAATATAAAATTATGTAATTTGTGAAATTTAATATAAAGGGAGGATATAAGAAGAGTTTTTAATGAAACTGGTTAAACTATTATCAGTTTAAAATAGATTCTTATTCCAGAAATGTAATAGATTCCTATTACTATAAATATTTTATATAATCTCCATGGTAACAATAAAGAAATATCTATAGAAGGTATGCAAAAGAAAATGAAAAGGATATCAAAGCACTCTACTAAACAACACAAAAATCAATGAAACACAAAATAAGGCAGCAAGAGAGGAAAAGGGGGACAGATAACTAGAAAACATTCAGAAAACAACAAAATGACAATAAGCGAGTCCTTCCTTATCAGTAATTACTTGAAATGTAAATGGATTAAATACCTCCATTAAAAGACTTAGTAGAGTAGCTGATTAGATAAAAATCAAAACAAAACTATATGTTGGCTTTATGAGACTTATTTAACTTTTTGAAAAATTTAACAGCTATATTGGGATATAATTCATGTACATATAATTAACCAATTTAAAGCGTACAATTCAATGGTTTGGGGTATATTACATCATTCATTTTTTAAAATTTAAAAAACTTTTGTTGAATAAATTTGACATACAGCTTGTTTAAGATACAGTGTGGTTACTTTGATCTTACTTTGTAACATGCAAGTGTAACAATACCTATCATATTATGTAACTATAGTACAGTATTACTGTGTATACTCATTATAGTGTGCATGAGAGCTCTATGTTTATTTACCACTTGTTACAAGTTTTGTACCCTTAAACACCATCACTCTTATCTCCCTTTTCCCCTGGCAGCCAGCATTTTACTCTGATTTTTAGAGATTTAACTTTTTTAGATTCCACATATAAGTGATATCACACAGTATTTGTCTTTCTCTATGATTTATCTCACTTAACATACAGTGTTCAAGTCCACCAGTGTTTCACATGGGTGAATAATATTCCATTTTGTATATTTGTCACATCTTTTTACATTCATCCACTGACGGACATTTAAATTGTTTCCTTACCTTGGCTATTGTTAATAATGCCACAATAAGCATGAGAGTGCCTATAACAACTTGAAATCCTGTTTTTGTTTCCTTTGGTTATATACCCAGAAGTGGAATTGCTGGATCATATGGTAGATCTAATTTTAATTTTTTGAGGACTCTCCATACTTTTCCACAGTGGTTGGACCAATTTACATTCCCACCAACAATATTTAAATGTTCCATTTTTACCATGTGCTTTCCAGTGCTCTTGTCTCCTGTCTTCTTCATGGTAGCCAGCCTAACATACATGAGGTGATATTTCATTGTGGCTTTGATTTGCATTTCCCTGATGATTAGTGATGTTGAGCATTTGTGTATTTTTCTGTTGATCATTTTGATGTCTTCTTTGAAGAAATGTCTATTTAGTTCTTCTCACTTTTTTAATCATAATTTTTTTGTTATTGAGTTGATTAAATTATTTATATATTTTGGATATTAACACCTTATCAAATATGTGGTTCTCAAATTTTTCTCCATTCTGAACTTTTTCTTTTGGTAATTGTTTCTTGTGCTGTACAGACACTTTTGAGTTAGATAGAGTTTTTAAAAAATTGATTTTATTGTAGTTTGTGTTTTTGGCATCCTGTCTCCCAAATTATTGCCTAGACCAATAGTGATGAGATTTTACCTGATGTTTCTTCTTGGAGTTTTAGTTTTATGATATTGGGTCTCATGTTTAAATATTTGATCCATTTTAACTTAGTTTTGTGAGTGGTGTGAAATAGCGGTTCAATTTCATTATTCTGCATTCGTTTCTCCAGTTTTTCCCAGTAATATTTGTTGAAGACACTATTCTTTTCTCATTGCTTTTTTTTTTTTGCTCCTTTTTAAATTATTAGTTGACTGTATATGTGTGGGTTTAATTCTGAGCCCTATTTTCGATTCCATTGGTCAATGTGTCTATTTTCATGTTAGTACCATACTGTTTTTATTGCTATGGCTATGTGGTGCTGTTTGTAATCTGAAAGTGTGATATTTCTGGCTTTATTCTTTTTTTTCTCAGTGTTTCTTGGGTCATTCTGGGTCATTTATATGTACACACAAATTTTAAGAGTATTTCTTCTATTACTATAAAGGATACCTTGGTATTTTGATGAGGATTGCATTGAATGTGTAGATGACTTTGGGAAGGATGGAAATTTTAACAATATTAATTCTTCTGATCCCAAAACACAGGTTTTCTATTTGTTTTCTGCTATTGCTCTCAGCAAAGTTTTATAGTTTTCTTGTACAGATTTTTCACTTCCTTGGTTGAATTTATTTCTAAGTATTGGTTTTGGTGCTATTGTGAATGGGATAGCTTGGTTTATTTCTTCTTCAGATGCTTCATCCTTAGTGTAAAGGAATGCAATTTTAATTTCTGTTTCTTGATCTGTATACTGTCATTTTATTAAAATTGTTGATTAATTCCAACAGTTTTTCAACTGATTCTTTGGGATTTTTTAATATATAAGATAATATCACCTCACTAGTGAATTACAACAATTTTATTTCTTCCTTTCTAATTTAGATGCCTTTTATTTATTTGTGTGGCCTAATTGCTCTAGCTAGGACTTCCAGTATAATGGAATGCTGGAAAGGAGTGCTGAGTGCGGAATCCTTGCTTTGCTCCTAATCTTAGAGGAAAGACTTTCAATTTCTTTAAATTGAGTAAAATATTAGATATGGGTTTGTTGTATATGGACTTTATGATGTTGAGTTATGTTCCTTCTAAACTCAGTCTGTTAAGATTTTTTTTTTTTAATCAGAAAAGGGTATTTTGTTGAATGGTTTTTATGCACTTATTGAGATAAAATCATGTGATTTTTTTAGCTTTAATTTTATTGATGTTATGTATTACAATTATTGATTTGCATATTTTGAACCATCTTTGCATCTCAAGAGATGACTCCCACTTAATCCTGGTGTATAATTCTTTTAATGTGTTTTTAAATATTTTGCTGAGAATATTTGCATATATATTCATCAGAAATATTGATCTATAGTTTTCTTGTAGTATCTTTATCTTTATTTGTTACTAAAGTTATTCTGGCCTTATAGAATGAACTAGGAAGTGTTCCCTCCTCCTAGATAGCTTGAGTTTGAAAATTAGTGCTAAATTTTCTTTAAATTTTATGTAGAATGCTCCAGAGAAGCCATCTGGTCCTGGAATTTTCTGATTACTGATTCAGTTTCTTTAGTTGTTATTGGTCTGCTCTGACTTTTAATTTCTTCTTGTTTCATTCTTGTCTATATCTAGAAATTTGTTCATTTCTTCAGGTTATGTATTCTGTTGATATACAATTGTTCTTAGTAGTCGCTTGTGATTCTATGTATTTCTGTATCATTAATTGTCTCATTTTTCATTTCTAACTTTATATGAGCCTCTTTTTTAGTCTAGATAAAGGTTTGTCAATTTTATCTTTTGAAGAAATTGCTCTTAGTTTTATTGATCCTTTCTGTTTTTTTGGTCTCCATTTTATTTGTTTCATCTCTCATCTTTATTATTTCATTCTTTCTGCTAACTTTGGTCTTAATTTGTTTTTTCCCCATAGATCCTTAATGTGTAAATTTAGATTACTTGAGTACTTTCTAATTTTTTAATATATGCTTATTGCTATAAACTTTTTTCTCATAACTCCTTTTGCTGCATCCCACAATGTTTGATATGTTGTTTTGTAAATGTTGTTTTTAAGATAATTTTTATTTACTTTTTGTTTTTTTCTTGATCAATGACTGTCTAGAAATATGTTTAGTTTTCACATAGCTGTATATCTTTTAACTTTTCTCTTGTTGCATTCTAATTTGACACTCTTGTGGTCAGAAACATTTTCAAAGATTTGTCTTATAGCCTATCATGTGATCTATCCTACAGAATGTTCCATTAAACAGAAATAATGTGTATTCTGCTGCTGATGGATGGAATATTCTGTATGTCTATTAAGTCAATCTGTTCTAAGATCTAGTTTAGTTCCAACATTTCCTTTGTTGAATTTCTATCTGGATGATCTAGCTACTGCTGATGGTGATGTATTGAAGTTCCCCACAATTGTTGTATTATTATCTATTTATCCCTTAAGATCTGTTATTAATTGCTTAATATATAGAGAGACTCACTTTAGATATAAAGACACATAGTCTGAAAGTGAAAAGATAGATGATAGGCTGTGCAAATGGTGATGAAAGCACGGTGGCCATACGTATATCAGACTATTAGATTTTAAGTTAAGAACTGTTACAAAAGACAATGAAGGACATTATATAATAATCAAAAGATCAATTCACCTGGAAAATATAATATTTATAAATATAGATGCACCTAATAGCAGAGTACCCAAATATATGAAGAATAGACATTGATAGAATTTAATAGACAGGAAGACAACAATAGGAAATTTCAATGTCTAACTTTTAATTATGGATGGAAGAAACAGAAAATCAGTGCAGAAACAGAGAGCTTAAACAAGTGCAGACCAATTGTCCCTAAGAGACATATATGGAAAACTCCATTTTATAGCAGTACTCTTCTCAAATATTCACAGAACATTTTCCAAGATAAGTCACAAACTGGGACATAAGGCAAATATTACCAAATTTAGGAAGATTTAAGTCACACAAAGTACCTTTTATGACCACAATGGGATAGAACTAGAAATCAATAGTGAAAGAAAAATGGAAAGTGCACAAATACGGGAAAACTTAAACACATTCTTGATAAACTAATAAATAAAAGAGGAAAACACAAAGGAAATAAAATGTTTTGAGATAAATGAAAATAGAAACACAACATATGAAATCCTACAGGATACAGCAAAAGCAGAACTAAGAAGGGAATGTATAGCAATAAATGCCTACATTTAAAAAATCACAAATGAATATCTAACTTTAGACTTCAAGGAACTAAGAAAAAAACAATAAACTAACCTATCCTAGTAAGACTGAATGAATCATTAAGAAATACAAAATCAGAACAGAACTATAACCAGAAAGGAGATTGAATTAGTAATAAAAAAGCCTTCTGATGAAGAGAAGCCCAGGAATAGATGGCTTCACTGATATATTCTACCAAACATTTAAAGAAGAATTAACATAAATATTTCTCAAATTACTCTGAAAAATTTAAGAGGGAACACTTTCAAGCTCTTTCTTATGAGACCAGCATTATCTTGATACTAAATCAGAGATACTATAAGAAAAGAAAATTACAGGCTGATATCTCTGATGAACATAGATGCAAAAATCCTCATCAATATACTAGCTAGTCAAATTCAAAAATGCATCTGAAAGTATAATACACTGTGACAAAGTGGTTTTTTTCCTGGAATATAAGAATGATTTGGGATATGAAAATCATCACTATAATGTGCCATTAAAGAATGAAGAATAAAATCACATGTTCATCTTAATTAATGAAGGACAAGTATTTGACAACATTCATTTATAGTAAAAGCACTCAACAAACTAGAAACATCAGAAATTAAAGTGACATAATAATCATATACAAAAAGACTTTAGTTGACAAACTCAATGGTTAAAGACTGAAATATCTTCCTCTAAAATCATGAACAAGCCAAGGATGTCTACTCTTATCATTTCTAGTCAATGTACTACTGGAAATCCATGCCAACTAATTAGGCAAGAAAAATAAATAAAAGCATCTACATTGTAAAGGAAGATGTAAGACTGCCATTATCTGCTGAAGATATAATTCTCTATGCTGATATAATAATTTATGCTGATGTATGTTGATGCTGGGAAAGACCGAAGACAAAAAGAGAAGGGGCAAGAGAGGACAAGATGGTTAGATAGCATCACCAACTCAGTGGACATAAATTTGAACAAACTCCATGAGTTAATAGAAGGCAAAGGAGTCTAATGTGTTACAATCCATAAGGTTGCAAAGATTCAGATATGACTTAGTGACTGAACAACAACACAAATACTTGTATATAGAAAATCCCAAAGAATTGGTTAAAAAAAAAAAAAGAACTTGAAATGAATCAATAAATTCAGTGAAATGGAAGGATCGTTGTTTCTTATAAAATAAAAATAAACAGTCTGAAAAGGAAATTAATAAAAACAACCCATTTATAAGCACATCAAAAATAATAAAATATTAACACAGGAATAAACTTGACTGAAAGGTGAAAAACTTATGCTCCAAAAAGTACAAAATATTTCTGAAATGATACAAGATAATAAAATTAGATATCTATCCCATTTTCATGGAGTGGAAGATTTCAGTTAATTTCAGTTCAGTTCAGTTGCTCAGTTGTGTCTGACTCTTTGGACCCCGTGAACCACAGCACGCCAGGCCTCCCTGTCCATCACCAACTCCCGCAGTCTACCCAAACTCATGTTCATTGAGTCGATGGTGCCATCCAACCACTTCACCCTTTGTCCTCCCACCCTCAATCTTTCCCAGCATCAGGGTGGGATCATTTTCAAATGAGTCAGCTCTTCGCATCAGGTGGCCAAAGTATTGGAGTTTCAGCTTCAACATCAGTCCTTCCAATGAACACCCAAGACTAATCTCCTTTAGGATGGACTGGTTGGATCTCCTTGCAGCAAGGGACTCTCAAGAGTCTTCTCCAACACCACAGTTCAAAAGCATCAATTCTTCGATGCTCAGCTTTCTTTATAGTCCAACTCTCACATCCTCATATGACTATTGGAAAAAATATAGCCTGGACTGGATGGACCTTTGTTGACAAAGTAATGTCTCTGCTTTTGAATATGCTATCTAGGTTGTCATAACTTTCCTTCCAAGGAGTAAGCATCTTATAATTTCATGGCTGCAGTCACCATCTGCAGTGTTTTTGGACCCCAAGAAAAAAAAGTCAGCAACTGTTTCCACAGTTTCCCCATCTATTTGCCATGAAGTGATCTTAGTTTTCTCAATGTTGAGCTTTAAGCCAACTTTTTCACAGGCAATTTGGCCTTGGAGTACAGAATGAAGCAGGGCAAAGGCTAATTGAGTTTTCCCAAGAGAATGCACTGGTCATAACAAACACTCTCTTCCAACAACACAAGAGAAATCTCTACACATGGACATCACCAGATGGCCAATACCGAAATCAGACTGATTATATTCTTTGTAGCCAAAGATGGAGAAGCTCTATACAGTCAGCAAAATAAGACCAGGAGCTGACTGTGGCTCAGATCATGAACTCCTTATTGCCAAATTTAGACTTAAATTGAAGAAAGTGGGGAAAACCACTAGACCATTCAGGTATGCTGCGCTAAATATGTCAGCAAATTTGGAAAACTCAGCAGTGGCCACACGACTGGAAAAGGTCAGTTTTCATTCCAACCCCAAAGAAAGGCAATGCCAAAGAATGCTCAAAGTACTGCACAATTGCACTCATCTCATATGCCAGTAAAGTAATGCTCAAAATTCTCCAAGCCAGGTTTCAACAATATGTGAACCATGAACCTCCAGATGTTCAAGCTGGTTTCAGAAAAGGCAGAGGAACCAGAGGTCAAATTGCCAACATCCACTGGATCATCAAAGAAGCAAGAGAGTTGTAGGAAAACATCTATTTTTGCTTTAGTGAGTATGGCAAATCCTTTGACTGTATGGATCACAATAAACTGTGGAAAATTCTGAAAGAGATGGGAATACCAGACCACCTGACCTGTCTCTTGAGAAACCTATATGCAGGTCAGGAAGCAACAGTTAGAACTGGACATGGAACAACAGACTGGTTCCAAATAGGAAAAGGAGTACATCAGGGCTGTATATTGTCACCCTGCTTTTTTAACTTATATACAGAGTACATCATGAGAAATGCTGGGCTGGAGGAAGCACAAGCTGGAATCAAGATTGTTGGGAGAAATATCAATAACCTCAGATATGCAAATGACACCACCCTTATGGCAGAAAGTGGAAGGCTTGATGTTGTTAAATATCCACACTATCTATAGACTTCTATAGATAAAATGCAATCTTTATCAAAATCCAAGTTGCATTTTTTTTATAGAAATGGAAACATCTATCCTGAGATTCATATAGAATCTCCAGGGACCCTGAGGATCCAAAACAATTTTGACTAGGAAAGCAAGTGGGAGACTTCACACATTCTGACTCAAAACTTAATGCAAAGTTAAAGTAATCAAAGCAATATATTACTTATATAAAGACAGACGTATAGAGCAATGGAACGGAAAAGAGAGTCCAGGAATAAACCTTTGTGTATTTAGTCAAATAGTCTTTTTAAAAGTGAAAAAGTTACACAATAGGAAGCAGTCTCTTTCAAAAACGATGTTGGGAAAATTGGACATCCATTGCAAATTGATGAAGTAGGGTCCTTACCTTATGGTATATACAAAAGTACTTCAAAGTGGTTAAAAGCCTAAATGTAAGACCTGAAACTATAAAAGGCCTAGAAGAAAACATAAGGGAAAAACTTCTTGCTCTTGGATTTTTCAATGGTATCTTAGACATGACAAAAAATGCACAGGTAACAAAGGCAAAATTTGACAAATATGATTATGTCAAATTTTAAAAATTTTCCAGAGCAAGTAACAATCAATAGTGAAAATTTAACTTGCAGAATGGGAGAAAATCCAGAAAAATACATTTGATAAGGGGTTAATATTCAAAATTTATAAGCAACTTCTAAAATTCAAAAAAGCAATGCTATTTAAAAAATGGAAAAAAGATTTGAATAGACATTTTCAAAATAATATATACAAATGGTCCACTAGCATTTGAAATGAAGCTCAACAAAACTAATAATCAGGGAAATGAAAATCAAGCCAATGCTGATGTTATCTCATAACTGTTAGGATGACCACTATGAAAAAACATGTGATGGTGAGGATGTGGGGAAAGCTGAACTCTCATGCACTATTGGTGGGAATGTTAATTGGTGCAGCCTCTGTGAAAAACTGTTTAGAGTTTCCAAAAAAACTGAAAAATAGAATTACCATATGATTCAGCAATCTGTCTTCTGGGTATATGTCAAAGGAATAGATAACAGGATCTTTTAGAATTATTTACATATCTATGTTCATTATATCATTATTCTGGAACTCTTTTGCTTTTTCAATGATCCAGTGGATGTTGGCAATTTGATCTCTGGTTCCTCTGTCTTTTCTAAAACCAGCTTGAGCATCTAGAAGTTCACCATTCATGTATTGCTGAAGCCTGGCTTGGAGAATTTTGAGCATTACTTTACTAGCGTGTGAGATGAGTGCAATTGTGCAGGAGTTTGAGCATTCATTGGCGTTGCCTTTCTTTGGGATTGGAGTGAAAACTGACCTTTTCCAGTCGTGTGGCCACTGCTGAGTTTTCCAAATGTGCTGGCATATTGAGTGCAGCACTTTCACAGCATCATCTTTCAGGATTTGAAAGAGCTCAACTGGAATTCCATCACCTCCATTAGCTTTGCTTGCAGTGATGTTTCCTAAGGCCCACTTGACTTCACATTCCAGGATGTCTGACTCTACGTGAGTGTGAGTGATCACGCTATCATGATTATCTGGGTCATGAAGATCTTTTTTGTACAGTTCTTCTGTGTATTCTTTCCACCTCTTCTTAAAATCTTCTGCTTCTGTTAGGTCCATACAATCTCTGTCCTTTATTGTGCCCATCTTTGCATGAAATGTTCCCTTGGTATCTCTAATTTTCTTGAAGAGATCCCTAGTCTTTCCCATTCTGTTGTTTTCCTCTATTTCTTTGCATTGATCACTAAGGAAGGCTTTCTTATCTCTCCTTGCTATTCTTTGGAACTCTGCATTCAAATGGGTATATCTTTCCTTTTCTCCTTTGCCTTTCACCTCTCTTCTTTTCATAGGTGTTTATAAGGCCTTCTCAGACAACCATTTTGCTTTTTTGCATTTCTTTTTCTTGGATGGTTTTGATCCCTGTCTCCTGTACAATGTCATGAACCTCCGTCCATAGTTTATCAGGCATTCTGTCTATTAGATCTAGTCCCTTAAATCTTTCTCACTTCCACTGTATAGTCATAAGGGATTTGATTTAGGTCATACCTGAATGGGTCTAGTGGTTTTCCTCACTTTCTTCAATTTAAGTCCAAATTTGGCAATAAGGAGTTCATGATCTGAGCCACAGTCAGCTCCTGGTCTTGTTTTTGTTGACTGTATAGAGCTTCTCCATCTTTGGCTGCAAAGAATATAAACAATCTGATTTCAGTGTTGACCATCTGGTGATGTCCATGTGTAGAGATTTCCCTTGTGTTGTTGGAAGTGAGTGTTTGCTATGACCAGTGCGTTCTCTTGGCAAAACTCAATTAGCCTTTGTCCTGCTTCATTCTGTACTCCAAGACCAAATTTGCCGGTTACTCCAGGTGTTTCTTGACTTCCTACTTTTGCATTCCAGTTCCCTATAATGAAAAGGACATCTTTTTTGGGTGTTAGTTCTAAAAGGTCTTGTAGATCTTCATAGAACCATTCAACTTCAGCTCTTTCAGCATTACTGGTCAGGGCATAGACTTGAATTACTGTGGTACTGAATGGTTTGCCTTGGAAATGAATAGAGATCATTCTGTTGTTTTTGAGATTGCATCCAAATACTGCATTTTGGACTCTTTTGTTAACTATGATGGCTACTCCATTTCTTCTAAAGGATTCCTGCCCACAGTAGTAGATATAATGGTCATCTGAGTTAAATTCATGCATTCCAGGCTATCTTAGTTCTCTGATTCCTAGAATGTCAATGTTCACTCTTGCCATCTCCTGTTTGACCACTTCCAATTTGCCTTGATTCATGGACCTAACATTCCAGGTTCCTATGCAATATTGCTCTTTACAGCATCAAATCTTGCTTCTATCACCAGTCCCATCCACAACTGGATGTTGCTTTTGCTTTGGCTCTATCCCTTCATTCTTTCTGGAGTTATTTCTCCACTGATCTCCATTAGCATATTGGGACCTACCAACCTGGGTAGTTCATCTTTCAGTGTCCTATCTTTTTGCCTTTTCATAATCTTCATGGGGTTCTCAAGGCAAGAATGCTGAAGTGATTTGCTATGCCATTCTCCAGTGGACCACGTTCTGTCAGACCTGTCTCTTGACAAACCTGTATGCAGGTCAGGAAGCAACAGTTAGAACTGGACATGGAACAACAGACTGGTTCCAAATAGGAAAAGGAGTACTTCAAGGCAGTATATTGTCACCCTGCTTATTTAACTTATATGCAGAATACATCATGAGAAATGCTAGGCTGGAGGAAGCACAAGCTAGAATCAAGATTGTAGGGAGAAAAATCAATAACCTCAGACATGCAGATGACACCACCCTTATGGCAGAAAGTGAACAAGAACTAAGGAGCCTCTTGATGAAAGTTAAAGATGAGAGTGAATAAGTTGGCTTAAAGCCCAACATTCAGAAAACTAAGATCATGGCATCTGGTCCCATCATTTCATGGCAAATAGATGGGGAAACAGGGGAAACAGTGGCTGACTTTATTTTGGGGGGCTCCAAAATCACTGCACATGGTGACTGCAGCCATGAAATTAAAAGACACTTACTCCTTGGAAGGAAAGTTATGACCAACCTAGATAGCATATTAAAAAGCAGAGATATTACTTTGTCAACAAAGGTCCAACTAGTCAAGGCTATGATTTTTCCAGTGGTCATGTATGGATGTGAGAGTTGGACAGTGAAGAAAGCTAAGCACCAAAGAATTGATGCTTTTGAACTATGGTGTTGGAGAAGACTCTTGAGAGGCTCTTGGATTGCCAGGATACCCAAGTAGTCCATCCTAAAGGAGATCAGTCCTGGGTGTTCATTGGAAGGATTGATGTTGAAGCTGAAACTCCAATACTTTGGCCAACTATGCGAAGAGCTGACTCATTGGAAAAGACTCTGATGCCAGGAGGGATTGGGAGCAGGAGGAGAAGGGGATGACAGAGGATGAGATAGTTGGATGGCATCACTTACTCAGTGGACATGGGTTTGGGTGAATTCTTTGAGTTGGTGATGGACTGGGAGGCCTAGCGTGCTATAGTTCATGGGGTCACAAAGAGTCGGACACGACTGAGTGACTGAAGTGAACTGAACTGATATCATTATTTACAATAATCTATAGGTGGAAGCAAACTAAATGCCCATTATGTATTAATGCATAAAGAAAATATTATGTGTGTGTAATACATATATATATATATATATTTATATACATATGTCTCTGTTAGTTGCTCAGTCATGTCTGACTCTTTGTGACCCCAAGGACTGTAGCCCTCCAGGCTCTTTTGTTCATGGGATTTTCCAAGCAAGAATACTGGAGTGGGTCACCATTTCCTTCTCCAATATACATATGTAAGTGAAATACTGTTGTATGCTATAGAAAAAATAAAAAATAAACCTTGACATTATGCTAAGTGAAGTAAGCTAGTCACAAAAAGAATAAAATGGCATATTACACTTATAAGAGGTACCCAAAGTAGTCAGACTTTTAGAAAATAGAATGAAAATTGCCAGAGCTTGAGGACAGCGGATAAAGGGAGTTGTTGATCAATGGATAGAGTGTTTCAGTTTTTCAAGATGAAAAATTCCAGGGATCTGTTGCACAACAACATGCATGTAGTTATACTTAAAACTGTTAAGATGGCAAATTTTATGCATTTTATGCCACAGTAAAAAAGTACCCATAAAAAGGGAAGAAACACTCATGAAATTTTGTCAACAAGATTTTTCAGTTTGCAACTTCTTTTTAAGTTGTAAATGTAATTATACCCTTCTATAAAATTTTCTGACCTAGGTATTTTTTACACTTAATGAAATTTTAAGGAGGTATGCAGTTAGATTCTTGTGTGATAAATCATAATTTGTAAATATGTATTATGTATACATCAAATCAGTTCTCTGGTTCTGCTTTGTCTTATTGCCTCACATGAAGCTGGGTAATATATTTGCCTTAAATTGGGTGTGTGGTTGAAATGCTCTGACTTAAAATGTAGATATACAGAAAAGTTTTTCTGAGAGACAGTCAGGGTCTCTCCAATGACTTTCTACAGATGCGGACTGGTGATTTGTGAGGAGTGACTGTGGATAGCAGCAAGCTATATTTAAGGTGGTTAATAATTTCCTTGAGTAATGTTTGGGAGACTATTTCCTGGAATTGTTTTCAACTTGTGATTCAGAAAGAAAAAGGTAGCTCGTTTCTTCTCACTTTGTTTTTTAAGTTTGGAATTTCTTCTTTGAGAGATGCTATCATATTTTCTTTCTTTCAACAAGTGTAAAGGAAAAAAATCAAATAAATCTCTAAATCTGACAGAATTCATGGGACATGCCATCTTTGATTTGTGCCACTGGTAATAATACTGTTCTTAGTTTCTTTGTTTTGTCTGTGATTTATTTATTTTTTTCAGTAAAGGCAGAATGCTGGAGTAATTCAGAAGAGAAAGTAGAAAAGGGAGAATGAAATTCATGTATGACCGAAATGGATTTGAGCTGATATTATTCTGGGTCTTGGCCCTGTTCTTGTCCCATTCCATGAAATAATGCAATCTATCAGAAAACAAAAATTTAGTACTGGTTGTACCATAAAGTACTATGACCACGTATTTTTTCTGAGCTAAACTTCATAATCTCATAGTCTAACATCAATTCTATTTAGCTTTAAAATTGTCTGCTGTAGTTAGCTTAATTCATGGTATCTTATCTAATTTTTTTGCATGTGTTATTGCCTCAGAAGATGTTTTTTATGTTGTCAAGGCCAAGCTACATCTGCTTGTTAAAAATTTGAATTTTGTTGGTAGCCCTGTTGAATGCCTTGTTTTCAGTTATCTCCCCAGAATTAGCAGTGTGTCTGGAACATACTGTGTGTTCAATAACTACTTTAAAGAAAGAAATGAATGAATCATAGGTGATCTGGAGAGTGCTCCTTCTTTCTACTCTCTTTAAGACTGGTAGATAAGGAATATAAATCTAACAAAACCTATGGGAAGCTGGTAACCAAAGAGCAACTTAAATTTCAAAAACTTTTATCTAAGTATTTTTGAATGAAAATGAGTCTCTTTATGGCCAATTGTTTTTTAACTTACAAAACAAAGATGTAGGAAAGCTAACTTGAATGCAAGCTGAGGGTCTGACCAGGGCAGCTAAATGCAGAGAACTGATTTTGGAATGCTTCATAGGGAATAGGTGCTACAAACTTATTACAGACTGCATGTCATTAAGACAATAGGACAGTAATATGCACTGCTTTCTGGGGATGGTAAAAGATCTGTGTACCTTGTAGTTTCTGTTAATTTTCATCTGTAACAGCTTTCGTTTCTTTCTATCAAAGAGCCATGAGGAAGGTGGATTCAGGTGATGTGAACTGTGATCTCTCAAATGGCAAGCTTCATTGGTCCTAGAACACCAAATGGCAAACTTCATTGGTCCTAGAACACCAAGTATGGAATCTTTGTTAATTAACCAAATTCAATTTAAATTACTCCTTGTCTTCATCATCTTTCAAAACAGAAAGTGAGTCTCATCGAATAGGTTTAACATTGCCCAAAGAAGAGATAGTGCTGGTTACATATTGACCATTCAACTAGAAGGTGCCATGGTCAAGATGCAAAGAATTCTTAGAAACAAATTTCCTGCTTTGAAAAAGATTAGAATTTAGTAATATAAGGTTATGTGCATAGGAATATAACAGTGAGGTGAAGGAATCAACACTAAACTGAGACAGGCCTGAGTTGTTCTGATATCTAAAGTCTGGGATCCACGAGATCAGGAAAGAATTTGAAAAGAGGAAGAGCTGGTGGTGTTCCATTAAATGTGGATAATTATGCTTTAACTAGAGAATATTTTGTTGAAAAAAAAACCTCTCCCTTGCTTCAGGTCATTTTCTTCCACCAATAATAAACCAATTCACACCCAAATCATCAGACATATAATATCTTGCAAGAAACTTTAAAATGAAAATGTATATATTTGTGAGACTATTTAATATTTATGGTATAGAAGCCAAAATTTACCAAAGTTGCATGTGATTTGTTTTCTTTGCTTTTCTTCTCCCAAAGCCATGTACAGTATTGCATATTCCAGTCAGTTTTCTGGGATATGCAGTATATACCTTAATCTGTGATCTTCTGCCTTGGGATTGTTCATTAAAATTTTTGTCATCATTATGCTTCTGGAGCCCTCCTTTTTATGACACTCAATAGCAGCATACAGCTCCCTCATTTTATTGAGTTAAAATAATTTTGCTATGTATCATTTTTGATAGAAAAATACTACATATCAAATGTGCTACAAATAGAGAAAGCAAATGGTTCAAGATCCTACTTAACTCTATTTATAATATTTTACTTTTAGGGACTGGGAATATGTTTCAAGTACTAATTAATGTTAATTTATTAAGGAACAGTTACAGGAAGTAGACTAGGGCAACAGGAATTGATAAGTACACATCAAATTCCACTGCCCAAAGCCTAAATTTGTCAAGAGAAGAAACCAGGACCTTTTTGCTGAGCTGTCACAGCTGAGTTGTGTATAGTCAGAGTCCAGTCCACAGACAGCAACAAAAGGAATCATGTGAGTAGGGCTCACACGGTATGAGGAATGCAGGGAGCAAAGTATTCAGCAACAAGAGAGGCCATGGTCACGAGGGGAAGAAGAAGCGTACCTCAAAGCCACAGACTGGAAGAGGAATAGGAGCCAGAGGGAAGCCTTTACCACCTGATTCTATTTTCTGATTTCTTTTCCAGTATTGTTGCATCACATGTTTTTCTGAGGCTCCAGGCATTTTTCAAGGGCATATTTCAAGTTTGTTCAACATTTAAAAAATTTGTTCCAAGGCACTAAGTCAAATAAACCCTCACTGTTTATTATTAGTTATGGGGTGAAAAATAAGTGACAATGAAAGAAAAACAGGCCCTTTGTTAGCCTGTAGTGTATCTTTATGAAGGTTATAAATAAGTGCCTCTTACACCTAGACTAGTCAACAGAGTGTCTAGGTGAATAGAGTGTACTAGCCAAGAAAGAAACAGGAGTATTAGGATCCCAGGTAGCTCAGTGGTAAAGAATCTGCCTGCCAATGTAGGAGACACAAGAGATGTGGGCTTGATCCCTGGGCTGGGAAGACCCTATGGAGGAGGAAATGGCAACCCACTCTAGTAATCTTGCCTGGAGAATTTCATGGACAGAGGAGCCTGGCTACAGTTCATGGGATCGCAAAGAGTTGGACACAACTGAGCGCACACATGCATGCATACACACACACACACACACACACAGATTGAGATGAGGAACTGGCTCACACAATTGTAGAGGCCTGGTGAGTCCAGAATCTGATATATCTGACTGCCAGGCTGGAGACTGGGGAAGTGTTGTTGTTACAAGTTCAAAGGGAGTTGGATGGCAGAATTTCTTCTCTGGGTGGTCAGTCTTTGTTGCATTTAAGCCCCAACTGGTTGGATGAGGTCCAGCCACATGATAGAGGGTAAGCTGCTCTACTCAAAATCCACTGATTCAAATATTAATCATATCTATGAAAACACCTTCCCAGGAATATCCAGAATAATGTCTGACCAAATATCAGGGCACCAAGATTCAGCCAACATGATGCATAAAGTGAACATAGCACAGAACACAGGCTGGATTTCAGCTCACCTCCACCCCTTTTGTCAGGTGTCCACGTGTGGAGAAAACAGCACATCTCTCCACAGTGGGCTGGGCTCTGGTAGCCCTATTTTAAGGTTGTGTGCCAGTACCAGTGGGGATCACAACCCACTCATTTTGTAACTAGTAGACTAATTAATGGCCAGCGGACTCTGCTACTGACCATGACCAACTGCCCCTTCCAGAGAGGAGGAACTTGATTTTTATAAATGTGACTGGTTCATATAAGCAGAACAGAAAATGGTTGGTTACAGAGTGCTGATAAAGCTGACATTGAATTCTGGCTCTGTTGACTTGCAATGAGATGTTGGGTAAACCACTTTTCTGGGTTTGGGTTTTCTTCTTTTAGTAACCCCACACATAAGTTAAAAAGTTAAACCACTGACAGAATGTGGTCCACTGGAGAAGGGAATGGCAAACCACTTCAGTATTCTTGCCTTGAGAACCCCATGAACAGTATGAAAAGGCAAAATGATAGGATACTGAAAGAGAAACTCCCCAGGTCAGTAGGTGCCCAATATGCTACTGGAGATCAGTGGAAAAATAACTCCAGAAAGAATGAAGGGATGGAGCCAAAGCAAAAACAATACCCAGTTGTGGATGTGACTGGTGATAGAAGCAAGGTCTGATGCTGTAAAGAGCAATATTGCATAGGAACCTGGAATGTCAGGTCCATGAATCAAGGCAAATTGGAAGTGGTCAAACAAGAGATGGCAAGAGTGAACGTCAACATTCTAGGAGTCAGAGAACTAAAATGGATTGGAATGGGTGAATTTAACTCAGATGCCCATTATATCTACTACTGCAAGCAGGAATCCCTCAGAAGAAATGGAGTAGCCATCGTGGTCAACAAAAGAGTCCGAAATGTAGTACTTGGATGCAATCTCAAAAATGACAGAATGATCTCTGTTCATTTCCAAGGCAAACCATTCCATATCACAATAATCCAAGTCTGTGCCCCAACCAGTAATGCTGAAGAAGCTGAAGTTGAACGGTTCTATGAAGATGTACAAGACCTTTTAGAACTAACACCCAAAAAAGATGTCTTTTTCATTATAGGGGACTGGAATGCAAAAGTAGGAAGTCAAGAAACACCTGGAGTAACAGGCAAATTTGGCCTTGGAATACAGAATGAAGCAGGGCAAAGACTAATAGAGTTTTGCCAAGAAAATGTACTGGTCATAGCAAACACCCTCTTCCAACAACACGAGAGAAGACTCTACACATGGATATCACCAGATGGCCAACACCGAAATCAGATTGATTATATTCTTTGCAGCCAAAGATGGAGAAACACTTTACAGTCAACAAAAACAAGACCAGGAGCTGACTGTGGCTCAGATCATGAACTCCTTATTGCTAAATTCAGACTGAAATTGAAGAAAGTAGGGAAAACCACTAGACCATTCAGGTATGACCTAAATCAAATCCCTTATGAGTATACAGTGGAAGTGAGAAATAGATTTAATGGACTAGATCTGGTAGATAGAGTGCCTGATGAACTATGGACTGAGGTTCATGACATTGTACAGGAGACAGGGATCAAGACCATCCCCGTGGAAAAGAAATGCAAAACAGCAAAATGGCTGTCTGGGGAGGCCTTACAAATAGCTGTGAAAAAAAGAGAAGCTAAAAGCAAAGGAGAAAAGGAAAGATATAAACATCTGAATGCAGAGTTCCAAAGAATAGCAAGAAGAGATAAGAAAGCCTTCCTCAGTGATCAATGCAAAGAAATAGAGGAAAACAACAGAATGGGAAAGACTAGACATCTTTTACAAGAAAATTAGAGATACCAAGGGAACATTCCATGCAAAGATGGGCACAATAAAGGACAGAAATGGTAGGGACCTAACAGAAGCAGAAGATATTAAGAAGAGGTGGCAAGGATACACAGAAGAACTGTACCAAAAAGATCTTCATGACCCAGATAATCACGATGGTGTGATCACTCATCTAGAGCCAGACATCCTGGAATGTGAAGTCAAGTAGGCCTTAGAAAGCATCACTACCAACAAAGCTAGTGGAGGTGATAGAATTCCAGTTGAGCTATTTCAAATCCTGAAAGATGATGCTGTGAAACTGCTGCACTCAATATGCCAACAAATTTGGAAAACTCAGCAGTGGCCACAGGACTAGAAAAGGTCAGTTTTCATTCCAATCCCAAAGAAAGGCAATGCCAAAGAATGCTCAAACTACCGCACAATTGCACTCATCTCACACGCTAGTAAAGTAATGCTTAAAATTCTCCAAGCCAGGCTTCAGCAATACGTGAACCGTGAACTTCCAGATGTTCAAGCTGTTTTTAGAAAAGACAGAGAAACCAGAGATCAAATTGCCAACATCCACTAGATCATCAAAAAAGCAAGAGAATTCCAGAAAAGCATCTATTTCTGCTTTATTGACTATGCCAAAGCCTTTGACTGTGTGGTGCCGGGAGCTGGCATATTGCGTATTGAGTGCATATTGCATATTGAGTGCAGCACTTTCCACAGCATCATCTTTCAGGATCTGGAATAGCTCAACTAGAATTCTATCACTGCCAGGAGCCAGCGTGAGGAGCTCCACCCATGACAAAGGTCATGAGGAAGGAGGCTCAGCATACGCAAAGGCGGGATCGAGCCTCAGGGGTCCCCCTGGAAATTCTCGAGCATCTACCCCCAAAACCAGAGTCTGCCTACTTTCTGCTTTGTGCTTTCACCTACACCTCTGACTTTACAGGGGGCTGTCCCCCACTACCTCTCTCTGAAAAAAGAGTTAGCTTACAGCTCCAGTTAATAATTCCTGGGTGTGACAGTGTTTCAACCTACAAACTCCTTTGGAAGTCCTCTAGCCTGCCTGAATAGGTTTTTTCTGGCCACATGTGATTGTTCAGAGCCTCCCAACTGTGAGAGGCAGGAGATGTTCTAAACTGTCTAAACACAGATTCCTTTGAGTAGTTAAAAGATTGATTAGAGATTGTATTGGTGAAGGGTTTTTCACTTGTTGGGCCAATGTTTGCTGCTAAGTCTCCATATCCCTTACCTACTGTGTCCTTGGCAGTGTATTGATTGATATAATGGGTGTATAGAAATGTAAGTAGTAGCCTCAGTGTTTGTAACCTTGGAGCCTTGAGTTAATTCTTTGTCTTGTTATAGCCCATCATACCTTTGCTCTGTAGGAATGCAACTTTATCTAATGCTTTTGGAGGGTGGCGCTTGACTAATCACCTTTAGAGAAAAATAAGTTTTCTAAAGAAAGGGTCTTAAAATGTTAACAGGCCTCTGGGCCAGAAGATGATGCAAATCACCTAAATTTTTGCATATGGTAAGTTTGCAGGAAGAAAACCTGGCTTACTGCATGACTCCACCCCTTCCCCCATTATCCTCTATGCATAACTTAAGGTATAAAAACTACTTTGGAAAATAAAGTGTGGGCCTTGTTCACCGAAACTTGGTCTCCCCATGTCGTTCTTTCTCTTACCTTCTGGCTGAATTATTCAGCCTCTTTTCTCCACTGAATTTCCTTGCTGAGCTATCCTTATTTAACCACTCTTTATATCCTTAATTAACATTTAATTAAGCAATTGTTTCCTGATCCTCGCCGACGCCGTCCCTGCTTCAAATTCCCTGGATCCGCCGGGGATGGACCCCGGCAGTGTGGATCATAATAAACTGTGGAGAATTCTGAAAGAGATGAGAATACCAGACCATCTGACCTGGTTCTTGAGAAATCTGTATGCAGGTCAGGAAGCAACAGTTAGAACTGGACATGGAACAACAGACTGGTTCCAAATAGGAAAAGGAGTACGTCAAGGCTGTATATTGTCACCCTGCTTATTTAACTTATATGCAGAGTCCATCATGAGAAACGCTGGGCTGGAAGAAGCACAAGCTGGAATCAAGATTGCCGGGAGAAATATCAATAACCTCAAGTATGCAGATGACATCACCCTTATGGCAGAAAGTGAAGAGGAACTAAAA
>NW_011494956.1:3167118-3167384 GCF_000754665.1 Bison bison bison
TTCTCCAAGCCAGGCTTCAGCAATACGTGAACCGTGAACTTCCAGATGTTCAAGCTGTTTTTAGAAAAGACAGAGAAACCAGAGATCAAATTGCCAACATCCACTAGATCATCAAAAAAGCAAGAGAATTCCAGAAAAGCATCTATTTCTGCTTTATTGACTATGCCAAAGCCTTTGACTGTGTGGTGCCGGGAGCTGGCATATTGCGTATTGAGTGCATATTGCATATTGAGTGCAGCACTTTCCACAGCATCATCTTTCAGGAT
>NW_011494956.1:3167484-3212405 GCF_000754665.1 Bison bison bison
ATGGCAGAAAGTGAAGAGGAACTAAAAAGCCTCTTGATGAAAGTGAAAGAGGAGAGTGAAAAAGTTGGCTTAAAACTCAACATTCAGAAAACGAAGATCATGGCATCTGGTCCCATCACTTCATGGAGATGGGAAACAGTGGAAACAGTGTCAGACTTTATTTTTCTGGGCTCCAAAATCACTACAGATGGTGACTGCAGCCATGAAATTGAAAGACGCTTACTCCTTGGAAGGCAAGTTATGACCATCCTAGGTAGCATATTCAAAAGCAGAGACATTACTTTGCCAACAAAGGTCCGTCTAGTCAAGGCTATGGTTTTTCCAGTGGTCATGTATGGATGTGAGAGTTGGACTGTGAAGAAGGCTGAGCACCGAAGAATTGATGCTTTTGAACTATGGTGTTGGAGAAGACTCTTGAGAGTCCCTTGGACTGCAAGGAGATCCAACCAGTCCATTTTGAAGGAGATCAGTCCTGGGATTTCTTTGGAAGGAATGATGCTAAAGCTGAAACTCCAGTACTTTGGCCACCTCATGCAAAGAGTTGACTCATTGGAAAAAACTTTGATGCTGGGAGGGATTGGGGGCAGGAGGAGAAGGGGATGACAGAGGATGAGATGGCTGGATGGCATCACTGACTCGATTAACATGAGTCTGAGTGAACTCCGGGAGTTGGTGATGGTCAGGGAGACCTGGCATGCTGCGTTTCATGGGGTCACAAAGAGTCAGACACGACTGAGCCACTGAACTGAACTGAACTATAAAGCTGACATTGAATTCTGGCTCTGTTGACTTGCAATGCGATGTTGGGTAAACCACTTTTCTGGGTTTGGGTTTTCTTCTTTTAATAACCACACACAAAAGTTAAAAAGTCCCCTCTTTGACATTATTCATCAAACATATGGCTTCAACATAACTGGTTTTGATCCTTCACTAACATTGCCAGTGACTAAGAAATGATTTTTTTTTTTTGCTGTGCTTAATCACTCAGTCATGTCTAACTCCTTGCGACCTCATGGACTATAGCCCTTCAGGCTTCTCTGTCCATGGGGATTCTGCAGGCAAGAATACTGGAGTGGGTTACTATGCTGTCCTCCAGAGGATCTTCCCAGCCCAGGGATCAAACCCAGGTCTCCCACATTGCAGGCAGATTCTTTATCATCTTATCCACCAGGAAAGATTGTTATTGAATTGGATGTTATCAAAAGCCTAATTTCTCACCTAATGTCTAAGTCATTTGATGCTTTTCTTTATTTAAAGGAGAACTTACACAATGAAACTATTAGCAATTAATGTAAAAAATGTGGAAGAAAATTCATCTTCAGGCAAAGAAGCAATTTCATAAAGTAATTTTATCAAATATAAAAAATGTGAATTTATCAAATGTAAAAAATGTGAATGAAGTACTTCTTCTGCTTGATAAAAAGTGTGATACTTACCTCCCTCCCTAGTTAGATCAGTATTAATTAAGTGTTAAGGTTTAGTTCCACAAATTCAAGGGAGCAGTGAAATGATACTTTAAAATTTTAATGTAGAATCTATTTGAAGTCACTTCAGAGTATAGTTATCAGGCAGAGAGATAGTATTACTTTTCACTCATTTGTACTTCTCTTTGGAAAACCTTCTTGCATGTTGGGATTCTCCTTGGACCACTGATACTTCTTGATGGATTCTTCTACATTTTCTTCTTAAATTTCTTAATTTTTTTTCACAGAAAACAACTATTCATACTCCTGATATTCAGGTTAGATAAACTCACCTCATCAGAATATGTTATAACATGCTATAAACAATGTGATTATTTATGTGGAAAATATTTGGAGCTTTAAAGCTTTGTCAAATGTCTCAAAGAAATTCATAAGAAGTTTGTCATAGAATTTCAATAAGATTACATCCATAAACTTTATAAAGTAAGGCTTGTAGGGGGATATATATTTTTTCAGACACAGAGAAATGTTAATGCCCCAAAGTGTGCTATCCCTTTTAGCACTGGAATTGGCAATCTGATGAGCTGATTTTGTAGGTTTGCCAGTGCTCAGAGCATTTTTGGAACTCCATTCATGGGAGTGACTTTAGAGCTAGTTTATGAACCACACAAGGAAATTAGTTTTATTACTTTATTGTCACACCTCATATATTTCCATTCTCACGTTCCTCACAGTTGGGCATCTTCCCATCTCAGACAGATTTTGCATTTTCCCCATATTATACTGTCCTTGGAAATACATCTCCCAAAGAATGAGTGTTTGCTGCAGATACATTCACAGCTATATGCAAGTAGATAAAATATGGTGCAAATTCAAATAGAAAATACGGTACATTACCTGGCAGAGTACTCTATTATACAAAATAACTTCTCTAATTGAGGTGGACAGAAAATGCCATTTTTCTAAGTTTAAAACCCATGGAAGAATTTGTATGTTAACACTGTTGTAACCTATTGGCTTGGATGTCTGCTGTTGAGAAAAATCTAATTTTCTGTAAAATAACAAAAAAGGCTAAAACCTTATTGATGACTAAAATACTGTAGGCTTTGAATATAAGTATCCTTGTTAAAATGTAGATGTAAAATATATTAATCACATAATTGAGGAAATGGGATAAGTTTGTAAACATGTGAGGTAATCTATGGTAATGAAAGTTTTCTTATTTTTAACTATGATTTTTTTCCAGTGTCTTTTAAAAAAATCTCTTAGTGGCTTTGCAAAGAACAAAAATCCTCAGGAGAGGGAAATGCCAACTGTTTTAGTTTACACATATCCAGGTTGTGTCTTTGGTTCATTGAGGCAATATCACAGCATGGCCTCTGGATAAAACAAGCAAAAGATAACACAGAATACACCAAACCAGAGTAGGTCAATTAAAAAAACTTATTAACAAGCAATTAAAGCCCAGTAGTTTTTCTTTGTGTGAGTTTGTATACAGTATTCAGAGGAGAGTATAGCATGTTGGACCTATTCTTTCCCCAGGTGTCATTTACTAGAAATGCCTGAGGAAGCTTGGAAAAGAATCAGAAGCAACCCAAGAACTTATTGTAAATTTGCCTTGTGTTATAAATGAATGTTCTCATTGAAATGTGTTCTTATTCTATACTTGGGTAAAATAAAATAGATTTTGATATCCATGTGCCAAACCAGAAAGCAATAGCTTTGAAAATGGCATCTCCAAGGCAAGGCCCATTATAAAATTGAACAAAGGCTGGTCTTATTAATAACGGGCCAACCCTATGGTGAGCCTGGGTGGGTAAACTGCTATCTTCAAGTAGACTGTTCACTCATGTGAAGTGAATTAACACTTCCTGGGCACCAGGGTACTATTAGGTGCATTGAAACAGCTGATTTACTATGGGCATCCTGGTGCCCTTGCACACCCGGCTTCTCTATAGGATCAAGCGTAATGAAATTATATGGTGCCAAGATGCCAGGCCTTACAAATGTTAGGCAATAGCCCACTGAAGTGGTAGGGACTCATGGTAGTTAAATCAGCTGGGGTGCTCCTCTAGCCATAGCAGAAATGTCATCTTTTGTCTTGTAAAGCAAAGAAATTGAAGTAAACAAATCATCCCTGATGACAAGTCACCCAAACTTTTATTTGTTATATGGGATTTGTTTTTTACAAGCCCTCTTCTTGCTCACTGGGAAGAAAAAAAGAAAAATAAACCAGAGATTTCCTTTATTCCTTTAAGCAAAGAACCAGGGAGGAAGTTTACACTTAATAAAGGCAATCCTTAGGAAGTTTCATCTTAGGCTACCAAAAAAAAAAAAAGAAAACCCAAAAACCAAAAACCAAACCCCCAAAAAACCTATCATTGCCAGATTAATAGCTAGTTGAAAAGAAAACAGCAAAACTTCATAAAAATGGAAGATCCTTGTCTAAAATCATGTCCTGACTGCTGCTTTGCTATTTAGTCATTAAATTGTGTCCAAGGGTTTGCAACCCCGTGGACTGGATAGCCTGCCAGGCTCCTCTGTCCATGGGGTTTCCTAGGCAAGAATACTGGAGTGGGTTACCATTTCCTTCTCCAGGGGATCTTCCCCAACCCAGGGATCAAACTCATGTCTCCTGCTTGACAGGCGGATTTTTTACCACTGAGCCACCTGAGAAAACTATGTCTCCACTGCCCATTTATAAATGAAGCAGAACATGCTCTGTCTAACAAAACTGATTATATTGAAAAAAAGTGATTTAGAATAGAGATATAAGCACTTTTTTTTGGTAGTAGGAGTCATGTGGAAATATGAAAGAAATAAGTGCTTCTTTAATAGGCAGTATGGATTAGCTTGATAATATTGGTATCTTTGTGATTTTCATTCTATTTTAGAGTTTAAAACTTAATCGGTGATTAATTTCAAAGACTTTGTGAAATGTTATAACTAACTGGGAGTGAACCGAGATTCATTTGGAATCCTGCTTATAAAAGCTGGATATATTTGAGTTTTAGAATTGACTATAGAGAAATACAGAAACACATAATTTTATCTAGCAATTTGATGGCCCAGTACAAGTAGGAATGCTCTGTTGAATATGGGAAAACTATACTAGCATTATTTTGACTTCCAATCTGAGACGGCTTTGTCCATCTAATTCTATGGTTTTATATATGATTTTTTGTGAATATAGAGATGATACCTCAAACTAAAGTAGAATCCAAATTTGTCTCATGGTTAAATGATTCCTTTTTGAACGAGGAAAACATATCCACTTATTCTGCTTATCCTTGAAATATGGCAGAAGTCAAATTGTTATAAAATTATTTTGGGTGGAATACAAAATGAATGCTTTGGGTTCTTTAAAGCTGGGACATGTTAGGAGTAATCATCTTGATTTTCTGCTAAGCACTAGTCATGCTAATTTCTGCCATCAACAAATTTGATTAAATTCAAAGAGGGTAAACATTTTTTCCCCCTAACTTGCAACATTCTTAATGTTTAGAAACAGAAAATTTTTCAACCAGAAATGGGCTTTCCTAATATGAAATTGAATCTCTATTTTTTTAAAAACCCAAAATAAAAAGAAAATGTATTTTCTCACATTTCTCTTTTCACTTTCAGGCAAAAAGAGTGTGTTGCTGATCATGTGCTTTACATTTTTTTTGCGCTTGTTGTTGTGGTTCAGCTAAGTCTATTTAGCCCCAGGGATAATTTTATCCCTCCCATCCAAATCATTTTACAGTCGAAGACCAGTGCCAAAACATCTGGTCTGGAAAGTTAAAAAAAAAAAAATCAGTCAGTCTAGATGCCTGTCAAATCTGAATAAATTAACAAAATATTTGATTTTTTAAACTAAGTTACTTTTACTACTTTTCAGACTGATATTTTTCCTTATTTTAATCCTCAAACCCCAAAATAAGTATTATATAACTAGTATTCATTTAGAAAACAGCATGTTGAAGATATGTATCTGGAATACCCTGGCATATACTGATGTTCAGTAGGAAGCTGCTCTGAGAGGCTCACTGAGTTGCTCCTGGAGACTCAATGTCGAATTCTGAAACTAAGTTATTTGAGGCTCCTGGAGCCTTGCTATCACCCTGCAGTAGATAGGAGAAATCTACTAGTTAAATGTTTTCAAATGACGCCCATAGGTCATTTAATTTCACGTTTTACATTTACTAGTGACATTATAATAAGTATAGACTCTCATTGTGGACACTGATCAAAATGCAAAAGGCTAGCATTTGGAATTACAACTGGGGAAAAGATAACAGAAATTATAGTTTAAGATCTACCTTGGAAAATTAATAGTGAGGTCATCTTCTAGTTATATTTTAAAAAGAGCAGTTTATCTTTTCAGCATCAGCAATAAAACAAACGCCACCATCTCATAAAATAAACATGCAGTGAAAGGGTAACACACACATTAGCCACAAACTGAGTCTGTAGCCAATACAGGATGATGAGAAGGAATTCTCAGTATGGTGTGATGCGCAGTCGAAGCCATTAGCCATATGGTGCAGTGTGAAGAGGGCGTCTGTGACGGAATAACAGTTGTATGTTATATGGTTTATTAAATAATTATGCAATGGCAAGGAATACTCTTATAATTATTGGCTGTTTTAAAATATTTTTGTTAATCTAGCTGCATTTACCAGGTTGAAAGATGTGTATTCTATCATGTCTCCACACTTCCTATCTGCTTTGTGTATGGAATGGAAATTGGCTGCCATATTGAAGATTTAGGGCACATCTCTTGTATCATACTGTGTATCATCAAGGTATGCCACAGGGCATTTAGAAATATAGGGATACATTCCTTTTAGAGTTGTCTTCCCACCTGCCACCTGTCAGTACAGACACACTATATGTGGGATAGAGAATGTGCTATTTTTATGTAATTTCCAGGGAATGAGTCAGGGGAGCATTAAGACATCCAAATGAAAAGCAGAACGTTCAGTAAAATATCTAGATATTTTGCTATGTGATGCCATGCCAGTGCCTTTTTTAGACTGTAGACATTATCCTGACTTCATTTCCATTTTTAGGAAATTTTCCTCTAAGGTACCTTGTATCCTTTTCTTTTGTTTACTTCCAAGCTATATGGCTTTGTCAGGTGACTTACAGTTTATTAATCATTCAGACTACTCTGGCTGACACTAGATGTTTACTTGCTGGTTCTGCAAGGTGGGATCATCAGAGGACTGGTAGCAATACTATGGGTAAAACAGTGAAGAGACTGTGATTGTACTACACCCACCATGGGACTGCAGGGCAGCTGCATCCGCCACAGAGAGAGATGTCATAGCTCAATGAAATGCACCGGAGCAACAGCATGCTTTTGGCTGCATCAGCCCATTTTCAGCTAAAAAAATTACAGACTCTCTAAAAATATTGCTGAATGCTTTCATGAATGATTATTTTAAAGACATTTTAGAATTTTGAAATTTTAATTTAGAGTGTGTACATGATAGTTGGATAAAAACACTGAAAAGTAAAGCTAATTCAGGTACGATATTGACGTTGCAGATTATATCCATGATTTTACTGCAAAGTTATGCCTATATTTCTCTGCCTTGGTACTTCCAGGCTGATATAGCATTACTGTATTCTGAATACTGCTTTTATAAAAATGAATTCTTATTTTTGGTATGTAATCTGTTATGTCGACTCCCTTATGCTAAGGCCTGCATCATATTCAGAGAAGAAAAAGGAAATTGAGAATAGTCATTAGGGCAGATCATCAACATTTCAGTCTCCTCCTGTCAAACATACAGGAGGATGGCATTTCCTCACAGCTTTGATGTTCATTATGGAAGAGAGCCTCTTTGTCTGATGAAACTTGGGGCAGAAATCTTTACAAATCAGCATGAAATTCACCATAGTGTCTTCCGCTAACAGGGCAACCAGGAACATTCCAGATGGGAGAAGACCCTTCAGCCTGTCTCTGAGTAATGACAACACAAAACAGAGGTTCTGGGAACAGATAAACAACGAAGCACAAGATAAGAATAAATCCATGTTGTTTTAAGCCACTGGGATTTTTAAGGTCGTTTGTTGTTTGTTACAACAACAAAAATTAGATGATAATACCTGGGATTTCATCAATATTAGTCCTTGCTTGCTGTTGCTAAGTCGCTTCAGTCGTGTCCGACTCTGTGCAACCCCATAGACGGCAGCCCACCAGGCTCCCCGGTCCCTGGGATTCTCCAGGCAAGAACACTGGAGTAGGTTGCCATTTCCTTCTCCAATGCATGAAAGTGAAAAGTGAAAGTGAAATTGCTCTGTCGTGTCCAACTCTTAGCGACCCCATGGACTGAAGCCTACCAGGCTCCTCCGTCCATAAGATTTTCCAGGCAAGAGTACTGGAGTGGAGTACCATTGCCTTCTCCTTAGGACAAGGTTAAATATAAACATAATGTGTAAAATCGTTTTAATAAATACTATTGGGCAAATCAAAGTATTTGGAATCTTCTGCCCCAACTGTGAGGATGGTTTTACAAGATGGGTTCCTAGAGACCTCCTTGGCTCACTGGGGGCCTGAGTGCAGTGGGCCAGTGAGAATTCTTCTTTCCCTTCACTTTGGCTCTTGAGCACCCTGCTGGGTGACCCCAAGTGAGTCAAACAAATGTTATTATTTTCATATGATGGAATAAAGTTTGGGAATTGCCAGGTTATATGTGATATGTGGTGTGGCAAAAATCATGCCAAAGGTGTGGGTGAAAAACAAACATTTTAGAAGTATTGATCAAACAACCATCTGAGAAAAAGTAAAATAACATATTCAGTTCAATCACTCAATTGTGTCTGACTCTTTATGGCCCCATGAATCGCAGCATGCCAGGCCTCTCTGTCCATCACCAACTCCTGGAGCTCACCCAAACTCATGTCCATCAAGTCGGTGATGCCATCCAACCATCTCATGCTCTGTCATTCGCTGCTTCTCCTGCCCTCAATCTTTCCCAGCATCAGGGTCTCTTCCAATGAGTCAGCTCTTCGCATAGTTGGCCAAAGTATTAGAGTTTCAGCTTCAACATCAGTCCTTCCAATGAACACCCAGGACTGATCTCCTTTAGAATGGACCCGTTGAATCTCCTTGCAGTCCAAGGGACTCTCAAGAGTCTCTGCAATACCGCAGTTCAAAAGCATCAATTCTTCAGTGCTCAGCTTTCTTTATAGTCCAACTCTCACATCCATACATCACTACTGGAAAAACCATAGCCTTGACTAGATGGACCTTTGTTGGCAAAGTAATGTCTCTACTTTTTAATATGCTCTCTAGGATGGTCATAACTTTCCTTCCAAGGAGTAAGCGTCTTTTAATTTCATGGCTGCAGTCACCATCTGCAGTGATTTTGGAGCCCAGAAATATAAAGTCTGAGACTGTTTCCACTGTTTCCCCATCTATTTGCCATGAAGTGATGAGACTGGATGCCATGATCTTAGTTTTCTGAATGTTGAGCTTTAGCCAACTTTTTCACTCTTCTCTTTCACTTTAATCAGGAAGCTCTTTATTTCTTCTTCAATTTTTGCCATAAGGGTAGTGTCATCTGCATATCTGAGGTTGTTAATTTTTCTCCTGGCAATCTTGATTCCAGCTTGTGCTTCCTCCAGCCTAGCATTTCTCATGATGTACTCTGCATATAAGTTGAATGAGCAGGGTGACAATATACAGCCTTGATGTACTACTTTTCCTATTTGGAACCAGTCTGTTGTTCCATGTCCAGTTCTAACTGTTGATTCCTGACCTGCCTACAGTTTTCTCAAAAGGCAGGTCAGGTGCTCTGATATTCCCATCTCTTTCAGAATTTTCCACAGTTTATTATGATCCACACAGTCAAAGGCTTTGGCATTGTCAATAAAGCAGAAGTAGATGTTTTTCTGGAACTCTCTTCCTTTTTAAATGATCCAGCGGATGTTGGCAATTTGATCCCTGGTTCCTCTGCCTTTTCAAAAACCATCTTGAATATCTGGAAGTTCACGGTTTACGTATTGCTGAAGCCTGGCTTGGAGAATTTTGAGCATTACTTTACTAACGTGTGAGATGAGTGCAATTGTGTGGTAGTTTGAGCGTTCTTTGGCGTTGCCTTTCTTTGGGATTGGAATGAAAACTGACCCTTTCCAGTCCTGTGGCTACTGCTGAGTTTTCCAAATGTGCTGGCATATTGAGTGCAGCACTTTCGCAGCGTCATCTTTCAGCATTTGAAATAGCTCAACTGGAATTCCATCACCTCCACTAGCTTTGTTCATAGTGATGCTTCCTAAGGCCCACTTGACTTCACATTCCAGGATGTCTGGCTCTAGGTGAGTGATCACACCATCGTGATTATCTTGGTTGTGAAGATCTTTTTTGTACAGTTCTTCTGTGTGTTCTTGCCACCTCTTCTTAATATCTTCTGCTTTTGTTAGGTCCCTACCATTTCTGTCCTTTATTGTGCCCATCTTTGCATGAAATATTCCCTTGATATCTCTAATTTTCTTGAAGCGATCCAGTCTTTTCCATTCTGTTGTTTTCCTCTTTCTTTGCATTGATTGCTGAGGAAGACTTTCTTATCTCTTCTTGCTATTCTTTGGAACTCTGCATTCAAATGGGTATATCTTTCCTTTTCTCCTTTGCTTTTCGCTTCCCTTCTAAGCTTCCTATACTTAAATTGATCAAATTTACCAAATAATTTCTAGTTCTCCAGTTTTATTTGGCTTTTGTACAGATTTGCTAATCCACCTATTCAGACAGCCAACCAATCAAAAAATTTTAATTAATATAATTAATCCCTGTAATATACAGGGATTGTGCAAAATGGTAAAGATAAAGAAATGAACTTTATCTCTCCAGTAACTAATATTTCCAATGGAATGGAAAATAATTACAATAAAATACAATAAATACAAGTAAGCACTATGTTCCAAGAACTCTATGTATTTAATTTTATTTAATCTCCAAAGGAACTCAATAGACTGGATAATATTTCCTTCCCTTATATACATAATGATATTGGATCTCAGAGAGCCTAATTTTTTTCAAAGTCCTACTACTACTGAAAAGTATTGAAAAAGGGTTTGAATCCAGTGCTCTAGAGAAAAATATGTGCATATCAGTTAAGGCTCAGTTAAGCTCAGTTCAGTCACTCTGTCATGTCCAACTCTTTGTGACATCATGGACTGCAGCATGCAAGGATTCCTTGTCCATCACTTACTCCTGGAGCTTACCAAACTCATGTCCATTGAGTTAGTGATGCCATCCAACCATCTCATCCTCTGTCATCCTCTTCTCCTCCCACCTTCAATCTTTCCCAGCATCAGGGTCTTTTCTAGTGAGTCAGTTCTTCACATCATGTGGCCAAAGTATTGGAGTTTCAGCTTCAGCATCTGTCCTTCCAATGAATATTCAGGACTGATTTCCTTTAGGATGGACTGGTTTGATCTCCTTGCTGTCCAAGGGACTCTTGAGAGTCTTCTCCAACACCACAGTTCAAAAGGATCAATTTTTCGGTGCTCAGCTTTCTTTATAGTCCAAAGGCTACCTTTGTTTATACAGTTATCAAATGTTTCCTGCCAAGATAGTCTGTCCCTGCTTATTATTAGGCTTAGGCATAACATTGAACTTCAATTCATCCTCAGGATTCTCTGAGTTTGAGGTCCCATTCAAGTCCCCTCCCAAAGGGTACATTTTTTTTTTTTTTGACCTAGTGGACATACACATACACAATCTGGAAGGAAACAAACTATTCTGGTGTAGTATTTTTAGTTTGTTATAGGATGGGATGGAGTTAGGAAGATTGAAATTTGAGTTGGTAGTTACAGGAAGTTTATCCTTGTGTGAAATATTTTGGTTGATATTGAATAAGTTCTTATAATTTATCAAAATATTCTAGGTATTTTTATTTACCTATGAGGCTTGATGCTCCACTTTTTCAGATAAGGACTTTTGATCTTGGCCTGCTCAGCAGCAGTTTTCTTCTGCCTTCATTTGAGTCTTGGTTTCTTAGTTCTTCATTTGTAAAACGAGTGCAGAGGTTGCACCATGTCGCATACAAGCTTTGTTGGATTCTAATGTTGTATGATTTCTTTAGACTTTGAAACTGATGGGAGTGCTTGCTAACTGATCTGGGTCTCATCATGTTTTAAAAGTGTATATACATAGAAAATGAAATTTTTAGTTAATTTCAAGGTCATATGGCCAGTGACAAAATCACTGGCAGAATTCTGTCTTCTGGCTTCCTCAGAGTTTTCCTTTGTAGTGCACTGTTCAGTTTCTCATTTGCCAAAGTACTTGAAAGACATTTGGTTTTATTTTCTGCGCATGATATCTTGTTTCAAGTGATTTGAGCTTACTGGCATCTGGAATGAGATATGGAACTAAATATTTGTATATAATACTAGGTTATCTGCAGTGCTTGCTTCCATACTCTTTTCTCAGCCCACTATTTCTGTGTGCGTGTGTTATGTATATATGTGCACACACACACTCTGAACCACAGAGAAATACTGGCTAACAGGTGTCTGATTTCCTCTCTCCCAGCCTAAAGAAATAGAAATGTCTTTAAACAGCATGGCTACACAAATATGTATTTCTTACTTTGGAGAATAAATAGTAATGGAAGATGAAGGAGAGTTGGGTGGCAGGTATGTATGAGAAATTCTGGGGTAGTAAATTAAGATTATATATATATATATTGTATTTATATTCTTACATTTCCTGAGAGTAGTTCTGGATATGAGCACCCAAGAGTGGCATTTAGTATGAAACACAAGAAAGGTGTCTTAATTGCACAAATACTTGATTAATTCTTAAATATAGAAATAAGAAAATTTGAGGAACAAGGCAGAAGTTCATGACAAGTTCTATCAAGCTTCTCATGATGGCAAACATTCTAAGCCTTTGTCCCCCATTATAAACAACCCGATTTTCATCGATGAAAGCAGCTGGCAGAGACTGCTGAACCAGTTATTTTATTTTATCAGGCATTGCTAGCAGAGATACCACTTTCATTTTTGCCAGCATTTGTAGTGTAAATGAGGAGCAACCTATCGTAAAATAATGCTAAGAAGATCAAAGGAAGCAATCCCAACTACCAAGCTAAAATCATTCTGGGAAAATGTTTTTGATTATGGTTAATAATGTAATCAAGCCAGAAACTTGCCTAGAAGTTGGAGTTATAGAAGAATTACTGCCAATATTACAGGGTACCTAATCGGCAGTAATACGCTGAGAAGGTTCTGGACTTATAAAAATGTGGGGCTAATAAAATATTTACAAAGAGCTGTATAATTTTGATTAGAGTACTATGTATATTTTCTCAGTAAAACAAACCGGTGTCACAATTGATGACTTAGAATTAAAGCAGGAAGAGGAAAGCATAAAAGGAAAAAAACCAGAGGGGTCATATTTTTTTTTTTTTAATCTTTGATCTCATTCTTTAAAGACCAATTACTTTCTGTCCCCTATGGGAGGGGAAAAAACATTCTTAATAGCAGAATCATTCTAAGACTTTTCTGAGTTATTTTATATTTAGCAGATTACAGCTTTAGTCATCAGTAGGAAGGAGCCTCACAAACTGACAGACCTGAAATCATGTCCTTTGATTGTAATTGACAGAAAAAGCATTTAAGGTAAAGAAAAAAATATTTTATTCATCTTTGATTACACTGTGATGTGATTTGGTGACATAATACAGCTGGGAACTGAGGCAAGAAAGGCAATAATTCCTACTTGAGTGTCTGACATGATGTAGCCCTTTAGTTGTCTTCCTGTGCTTCCAGCTACAATAGTCTCCTTGATGGTGGCTAGACAAATAGATATACAGCATGTTAGAATTTAAAAGGCAGACAGCTCGAAAATAACATTTCTTAAGGCAACATATTTCAGCATTAAATGCTTGACAACTGCACATTTGACTGGACCTAAAATTAAATCTATCAGTTTAAACATTTTACGGTACAAAACAAAAATATCCCCATTTAAGCAATACTTTCTTAAAATAATGGAAGATAAATGGTTTAGTCACAAAAGCTCTCTAAAGAGATGCATTTATTTTTTTTCCCTTTGAATATCAGTGACTGTGTGTATATTTCTAAACCCATCCAATATGATTTGAGGTGTTATTTTAATATTTTATTTGATAGTTCTCTTTACTCATTTTCTCTGACTCATTTACTTCTCACTTAGGATATTGCCATATATACTTTGGACACTGCAAAAGAGTTACATGCAAATAAAGTTGGAAGTAATGTCAAACAGTTGGTAAAATGACATGTAGAACATCACGTCTATTTCTCTGACAGTTACTTCATTAAATAAATTTATATTCTAGGATTTGAATAATAAGCATAGAGCTTGATTCAATATCTTCATTTTTCAGTGCCATAATGAAAATATATACTTCTTTATATACATTCATTCCTAACTCACATTTTAAAAGATATAATACTTAAACTAATAAACAATATGTATTTTGTTGAGAAATAAAAAGATATTAGAAAATGTGTAAAAATCAATAATACATAATTCAATAATTTTTTTTTCTATCAGAGATTTGAAGAGTTTATATTTGAAAGTCACATAAGACCTCTCAGTATGCTAGGGCAGAAAACCTATCACTTAGCAATATTTTTTAGCAATTCAGAAAAGATCTGAATGTTATGAATATGTGTATGTGTGTGTAGCCATAAGGAAAATTCAATAAATACACACCAGAGAATAACTTCTGATGGAGTTTCATTTTCCAAAGGAAAATTATGAAGTGTCAGTGCATGATGATATTTATATATGTAAATCAAGTATTCAAATCTGCAAGTTAATTGTGTCTAGAAATGTCAGACTAATTATAAACTCTTAGACTGTATTTACCTGAATGCCCCCAAAGCTGTTTAAAACTAAAAATTTCAATTTATAGAAGGTTATTTCCATTATCAGAAATGGACGCTTTTAGTCATAACTTTTAGGGAATATAGATATCACCTATACAAATACAGGTGGAAGTCAGAAAGATATTCAGCCTTCTGTGAGAAACATGTTCTTCTGGGTTTTAGACAGGTTCTGGGTTACCTTATTGGTGAGTTCCAAAGAATATTCCTCACTAGAAGAATAATTTGAATTATTGTTAAGAGACTTAAATAAAACAAGTTTCAAGACATTGCTGCATATACTATCCCCTCCTTCTCCATGGAGATCAACTTATATATCATTCTGTACCAATATTTGCTCTTCAGTTCAGTTCAGTTCAGTCGCTCATTTGTGTCCGACTCTTTGTGACCCCATGAATCACGGCATGCCAGGCATCCCTGTCCATCACCAACTCCCGGAGTTCACCCAAACTCATGTGCATCGAGTCAGTGATGCCATCCAGCCATCTCATCCTCTGTCATCCCCTTCTCCTCCTGCCCCTAATCCCTCCCAGGGTCTTTTCCAATGAGTCAACTCTTCGCATGAGGTGGCCAAAGTATTGGAGTTTCAGCCCTAGCATCAGTCTTTCCAATGAACACCCAGGACTGGTCTCCTTTAGGATGGACTGGTTGGGTCTCCTTGCAGTCCAAGTGACTTGCAAGAGTCTTCTCCAGCACCACAGTTCAAAAGCATCAATTCTTCAGCGCTCAGCCATCTTCACAGTCTTATATTTTCTTATATTTGTTCTTAGTTCCACACAATTCACTTTGAATCTGTTTTTTTTGGGGGGGTTAGTTTACTCAAAGGCTTTATTTTGGTCTGTTTTTCACTGCTGAAACCATATGAAACTTTTAAGGTATAATCAACATGCATATGAATCAGTTCATGTCCAGCATTAGATTAGATATATAGCTTTCATCTTTTTACATAGAAGAATGCTAGTCTTTTGATGAATGCTCATTTACATACATACCTTGTATGTATTTGTGCTTTCAAACATGAAAACAAAAGGAGGAATAAATGGTTTACTTGTTGGAAACCCAACTGTCCATTTTAGTTTTAACAAACTTTTTTTCATTAAGAATGGAAGATTCTGCTAAAACTATTTGGAGATTATTTTTTCTCTTTAAAATTTAACTAGATTTTAAGTTTTCTATTCCACATGCTTGATAAATCGTTTGACCAAGAGGGCAATTCAGTTGCAGTCTTTTGCAGAGAATTGTGCAAATAGCATTTGGGTACTTTTTATACCATGCAATTATCCCAAATTTATACTTCACTTATCATCCAAAGGCAGTTACCTATTGTGGAAAAACAGTTTTGGGCAAACCAAGAAGGCTTAGACTGCTGAATCATTTCATTATTTAGAAATATCTTTCACAAAATTCTTTATCTTCATTTTCCAAATTCACTCATGTGAAAAGAGTTTTTATCAAAACATTTTTATTCAGTATCACCAATTACACATAGCAAAAATAGTGTAGTCTAATCATAGGGAAATACTAAAACTTTGAGTTATTTGTATTGTTTTATATGTACTTCTTTAATATTTGTTTAACTAGTATAGGTAAAACACTGTGGAAAAGCAATAAGAAAATAATCTACTGTCAGATCTGAAATGCCCAGTCACTCACTTTTATGTAATATTTAAGGCACTAAATATAGCCCTGATATTCCCTGGTAGCTCAGGCGGTAAAGAATCCACCTGCAATGTGGGAGACCTGGGTTCAATCTCTGGGTTGGGGAGGTCCCCTGGAGGAGGGCATGGCAACCCACTCCAGTATTTTTGCCTAGAGAATCCCCATGGACAGAGGAGCCTGGTGGGCTACAGTCCATGGGGTCACAAAGAGTTGGACAGGACTGATCAACTAAGCACATAGTCCTGATGCTTTTGTTATTTTCTTTTTTTGTTTACAGATCAGCAGTTTTGTCTGGGAAATTCCCTTCAAATTAGAACTCATACCTTTAAATAAGAATATTTAAAAATTGTTATATATGACAGATCCATTTATATCAGAAAATTAATCCTAATATAGATTAGTTAACTCTTTTCCTTGAGATTTTTATGCTTCTGGAAATTTAAAGGATATATTGCTTTATAAATATTGAATACTATATTTCAGAATTGTTAAAATTTTATAGTTAAAAACACCATTAGAAATAATGATGCCTAATTAAAAATTGAAAATATCTGATGCTATTATTTATAAGCTAAAATCAATTGAATAGAAAAATAATTCTCATGAGATTTTTATTTTAAATAACTGGATTGGAAGTAGGAGAGAAAATAAGTTTAATGGTAATTATTTAAGTCTGATTTAGTTGATTTCTTAAGGTCAGTGCACCTAGACTCAAATGGCATAATTCCGAGAAATGTCAGGCCCTTGTTAGTATGAAGACATATCACCAAAGCATGAGTACTTGGTTCTGTTTACTTTCATGCAATTACATGTAGACTTTGCCAAAGAATCAATACAGCAATAATATTTGAAATATTAAATTCTCACACTGAAAACTAGATTATACATTTAAACAAATTGGACTCTATTATAGTACTGTTTTCAACGGTTTGCCACCCTAAATAATGATTTTAAAATATGGCACCCTAAATATATTACATGATGTCTGAATTGTCCTTAGTGACAAAATTTCAGGAAAAAAATGGAGAATAAAATATGTTGATTTAATGCAAAACCATGTTTAAAACCCTTGTTTGCAACAGGTGTGCTACTGCATGTGATATTAAATATCGTTTGTTATTTTTAAAAGTAGGAGAATTTGAGCATAGGAAATAACCAAATTGTTTATCACTTTGGACCTTTTAATATGGAGATGTGTTTCCATCTATCTAGAGAATGATATTGCTATTTTTTATCAGATGTACTCAATTTCATAGTGTTATTTAAAAAAAAATATTGCATAAGCTTGCTAGTAAACTTGATTCTCAGAAACATTTTGACACAAAAGGCAATTTGTCCTACTTCTAGATCTCTATAGCATCTTATGTTAACTCAATACCAATAATCTACTGTTGAGTCCCCAAGCAATGCACTAGTGTATGTTTGTACTTTTAAATTACTATTAAATTTACTATGCCAGTAGTATATTTTTAGGATATATTAAAATAAGTTCTTAAAAATGAAAAATGTAAGCTATAGCTATAAAGATGAAATCTTTAAAATTAACATTTGAATGATATGCAATTTTGGGGGAAATTATACTTCACACTCTACGTTCAATGCATTTTGATATATGGCTAATTACTTCTAGTAATATCCTTTAGTTGGATTTTTGTAACTGCAATAACAGTTTATTGCAAAATTAATTCCTTGGCACAATTTAACATTTAGTGATGTGAAGTCAAAGTGAATTGATTTTACCACAGACCACTTGTGCCCTGGCTTCCTACGTTCAAGCACTAATTGGTTATTATAGGTCACTTTAGGACTTAGTTTAAAAATAAATTAAATTGTTACAAGGTGCATTTAGTAGAAATAGCTTGATATTTTCAGCTCATGGGGTTTTATTTAAATAAAAAATGGTAAAGTAATGTAATCATCTTTGGTTATAAAAATGATGGATGAATTGAAAACATTTTTGAATCAGATCAATGGTACTGATGATTAGTACATTGTTAATCAAGTTCTTCAGATTGCTATCAAATGCTTTAGCTCTTTTGCTCAAGCTGGTGAGAGGATCATGAATATTAAAGAGATTCAAATGGATGTGCTCTCATGTAATATGGAGTACCACAAATGAAAAGACTAAATGAGGGCAGACTGTAGCTCTATGTACTGATATATCTCTTAAATAAAGAGGAATGCCTAATCTATTTCTATGTTCACAAACATATAGCAACCACATAGAATTTTTTTGTAATCTATATTTTAACCATTTTGACACCCATGGACATGATACATGAAAAATGTTTTTTTAAAGAAGAGGTTTGCATAATAGTATTGTGTAGTTGATGATAACTAGAATGCAAAATAAAAAACAGATGAAAGATTATAGGACACAATGCATTTATTTTAAATAGTAGTATTTTAGAAATGTCTTCTTGAGAGAGATGATAATATAATACTGAATCTTTTAAACTGGTAACAAACCCTTTCTGATTTTTAAATCTATGCTACTAGAAATATATGATATGTTAGGTGTTGATTTGACTTATTACTAAAACCAAATTTTTGTTTTTTAAAAGATAAATGGAAGAAAAAGTTTTCCATAGATATTGCTAAACATTTAATTTAGAGTTCGTATCACTCATAGCTTAATTTTTTCCTTTATGAATATATGATTTTCAAGAATTATGAAATAACATAAAACATTGCATATTTGTGTATAAAATAGAGACAATAATACATTTATAAATGACTAACTTAAGAAAATCTCAAGCAATGGTATGACATATTTTTAGTTTAACATTGCTTATTGTTAAAATTGAATATAGGCTGATAAACATATTCATCTAATAGAAACACTCTTTTGAAAGAGTAATACATGACCTTTAGAACCTGCCAACCCTGCACAGATGAATATGTGTGTTGATTACTTAGAAAATCCTATTTATGATGGAATGAGAGCTTAGAATAGGATTCTAAGAGGAAAGTGTGTTTGGGGTGAAAGAAATCTAAAAACAATAAGCTTCTCAGAAAAACCCAGGTTTCAGGAAAGTATCTGAGTAATCCTGAGTAATTTGAGCATGAGGAGAATGTATAGGGACCTGGAATTTGTGGTTTAAAATGGAGGATATAAAATGGGGGAGAATATGGCAATTTTTGTGAGGTGCAGATTTTAATTTTTCCTAGGTTCAGCCTTATGAATAAAGATCAGCTATATTCTCATAGTCATGGAAAACTACTGAAATACCAGGTTTGAAAATGTCTGTATCTCAAGTTTACATTATTATCCCAAAGGAAGTAAGAAAATGAATGGTCCATTATCAAAGTTACATAGTATTTATAGGATCATAGAATAGCAGAATTTTTGAACCACAACAGAATCTGGACAAACCACTTTGTCCATATAAGTCATTTTTTTCAGGTAAAACAGTAAGTACCTGATAGGTTAAACATCCTTTTGCAAGTTAATTAATGGTAGAGTCAAGATCAGGATTAAGTTATTTTTCATTTGTAATCCAATCTAAGATTTTCCCTTAGTATTTAACTACCATAAAAAGCAGAGACATTAATTTGCCAACAAAGGTCCGTATAGTCAAGGCTATGGTTTTTCCTGTGGTCATGTATGGATGTGAGAGTTGGACTGTGAAGGCTGAGTGCCGAAGAATTGGTGTTTTTGAACTGTGGTGTTGGAGAAGACTCTTGAGAGTCCCTTGGACTGCAAGGAGATCCAACCAGTCCATTCTGAAGGAGATCAGCCTGGAATTTCTTTGGAAGGAATGATGCTAAAGCTGAAACTCCAGTACTTTGGCCACCTCATGCGAAGAGTTGACTCATTGGAAAAGACTCTGATGCTGGGAGGGATTGGGGGCAGGAGGAGAAGGGGACGACAGAGGATGAGATGGCTGGATGGCATTACCGACTCGATGGACATGAGTCTGAGTGAACTCCGGGAGTTGGTGATGGACAGGGAGGCCTGGCATGCTTCGATTCATGGGGTCGCAAAGAGTCGGACACAACTGAGCAACTGAACTGAACTGAACCGAACCATAATTTTAGAACAAAACTAGAAGTTGAATAGATACAAATTTATAATTACAAACTACAATACATGGTCTGAGGAAAATTCGATCACATGAGGAGAAAAAATAATAGACTAATTCTATAAGGGTAGTGCTTTCATGATTAGAAAAAAACCTTACTAAGGAAGTGATATTTAACCCAAAACGTGAAGATGTCATAGAAGATCAGCAGATAAAGAATGAGGGAAAAGATCGTTCCAGTGTGTGGAAATGCCATGAAAGATCTGATATAACTTGCATTTTTGAGAAGTGGACTTCATAATATATTAACAAGTCTTGGAAATTCATGAGGAATGAGTTGGAGAAATTGGAAAGGGCTGATTGAAGATTTTGAAAAAGAACTGGCATTTTATTCTAAATACAGTGGTGGGAAACTATTGAAATATTTGAACTAGGCTTCTTAAGCATTCTGATATATTTTTTAAAGTTTAGTCTCACTGTTATAGAAAAAGTGGGTTGGAAGGTTATAGGAATGCAGAAAAGAAAATCATTTAGTAGGGCTTCTCAGCCCTTCAAATAAGAAATACTTGAAGTTTGGACTAAGCTGTTGCCAGGGAAAATAGAGGGAAGTGAATGGAATCAAAATATGTATTAAAAGTGAAGCCAAATCTGACTTCTTTACCCTGATACCAAATTAAATCTTAGAGACAGAGTTTTGGGTGAAATAGAAAAGGACAGCTTTGTTGCTTTGCCAGGCGAAGTGGGCCACAGCAGGCTAACATCCTCACAATGGTGTGTCCTGACCTGGTATGGGTAGTGAGGAGTTTATAGTAATGATACAAAGAGGGCATGATCAGCTCATGGACAATCTTGTGATTGAGCTGAAGTAAAAGTGAGTCAGCATCACTAACCTTCTGTTTCCAACTAGTCTGGGGTCTCAGTGCCTGTAGGGAGCTTACAATTAACTTCTCTCACCTGGTGAGGGTTTGGTATCTGCAAAACAGCTCAAAGATATTTTGAACCCTGGCCCAATGCTGCACTATAGTTTTTTTTATTTATTTATTTTGACTGTTGCTCCCTTGTCTCTGTATGCCCTTCATTCCCTAATTAGCAACTATTTGAACTCGCTCATTGGAACTGAGGAAAGGTCATGGAGGCTGAATGAAGCCTATTTTCAATAATCAAGAAATGGAGGACACAGAGAGGCTTTTGTGCCCAGGAGCCCCACAGGGTCATGCTCAAAAGTTGAATCAAAATATATTGGTAGTTTTGTTGTAATGGATTGGGAAAGTTGCTAAAGGGAAAAGTTAATTTCTTCAAGATATCTGGAATTTAAAAACTTGAGTAATTGCAAGTTTAGTTTATTGGGAAATCAAAGATATGCTGAAGAAAAAATGGGTAGAAAATCGGGGATTAGTATTAGACACAGTGTCCTAGAAATAGCATGATTTATTGAATAGAAATGCCATGTAGGCAATTGGAAAGAGTAGTCTGAAGCTCAGAAGAGATATCTGGATAGAGGTGCAGATTTGAGATCTTTTCAAATCTGGGGATAGATGTGATTCTCTAGGAAAGGGAGTTAAGTAGAGAGGAATGAGCCCCTACATGAGACTAAAGAATAGTATGGAAGGAAACCAGGTGAGTTTGGTGTTCCAAAGCCAATGAAGAGAAGTATGATTCAAGAACACCTTCAAATTTTTTGAATGCTATTAAGAAGTTGTAGTGAGTTGAACTGTGCTCTCCAAAATGATATGTTCAAGTCTCAACTTTCCTGTACCTGAGAATGTGACCTTTATTAGAATCAGGGCTTGTATAAATGTAATCAAGTTAAGGTGAAATTATATAGGATTTGGGTGGGCCTCAAACCCAATGACTGGAATCCTTATAAGATGAACAAAGAGCACAAAAAAACACAGAAGTCATGTGAGGACAGGGTATAGATTGTAGTGATCAATCTATGTAGATTGTAGTCAACCAAGGAATGCTGATGATTGCTGGGAGGCACCAGAAGCTAAGGAGGAGACCTGGAATGGTTTCTTCCTCAGAGCCTCCAGAAGAAAGCCATCTTGTGACAACACCTTGATTTCCATCTATATTGACCTCCTGAACTGTGAAAGAATAAATTTGTCTTTTAAACCATACAGTATGTGGTAATTTGTTACAGAAGCCCTAAAAAACTAATACAGAAGTCTAGTAAGATGAGGATCTGGGCGTTAGACAACAGAAACATATCTTTCTTCTCTATGAAAAGCAGAACAGTTTCATGGGGTGTCAGGGGTGGAATCTGTGTTGTGTTAATTGCTCAATTGTGTCCAGTTCTTTACGACCCCATGTACTGTCACTCACCAGGCTCCTCTGTCCATGAAATTCTCCAAGCAAGAATACTGGAGTGCGTAGTCATTCCCTTCTCCAGGGAATCTTCCCAACCCAGGGATCAAACCTGGGTCTCTCAAAATGCAGGCAGGTTCTTTACTGTCTAAGCCACAAGGGAAGCCCCATCTTAGAGTCCATAGTAGAGGGGCCTAAAAAAATGAGCAAAAGGGGATGAGAAGAGAGGTAGGAAAATAGCTGAAAAGTGATCAGTAACTTTAATTTATTGAGGTGTACTGAGATATGTGTGGATACATAATTCTAGGACACAGATTTTGTAGAGGTGTATAAATTGAAGAGCTTCAGAAAGGGATGACTGGAAAAAGGAGAACTCTGCCAAGACAGTATGGGGAAGTGTTCCATTTACATACACACTCTCCATTGTAATTAGAAAGAGGGAGAGAAAGTGCAAATTTAGCTGGAATCCTATGGTGGAGAGATGAAGCATGTCATATCTAGTAGCTTTTATCTTCTTGATTAAAAACGTTGCAAGATCACTTGTTGAGTATAAGGGGGTAAAGCAAAGTTGGATATTACAGAATAGTGAAGAAGGTGTGAAATTGTAGGTTTGAAGAGAGAAAAAGCAACACTGCTTAGCAGTATGCAGTGTTGATTTGTGGGTACTGGTCATGAGTTGATAGTGAAACCAGCACTCCCAACTGGGGATCATAGCCCAAGGTTTAAAGAGATTTTTGAAAGCCCAGTATCTATTGCATATGTCTCTTTATATTTAATCAGAGATATATATGCTTCTCTTTTATTGGTGATTATCTTGAGGCATCCTAGTTCTCTAAATCAACACAAGTGAAAGATTCTGCAGTCACTGAGGTAAAATGGAGAAGAATAGTTAGTATTTTTGTTCTAGCTCTTCTATTGCCATTCACTGAACTCTCAATGATCCAGTTCAAAACTATTAAAATAGAATTAATACAGTAAGAGTCAATAGTCAAAGCTTAAGAGAAAATAATGCAGGGATGAATGAACATCGAATGAAAAGTTGTAACCACAATCCATGTACCAGTGGTGTAGTTGTTAGGCTACTCTAACTTTTATTGGTTTTCAAGGTGGTTCAGTTGAAATTTGAAAAGGGATGGTGAAAAGTCCAGAAGCTCTGAAATTCCTGACATTTAGAAAGTTAATATCTCAAAAATCTTTCAAAAATATGTGATTGAAAGTGACTTCAAACCCTCGATTGAAAAGTATACTACTTCCACAGTGTAGTGTAGCCTAACAATAATTTATTTTGAAAGCTGTAATTCACTTTTGACATTATCATTTGAAGTCTTGGGATGCTTTCAACTATAATGATTGGCTCTGAGCTACAATGGGAGATTTCCTGAAAACATTACTTCTTAATAACAGCAGTCAGAAGAGTACAAAGTAAAATGTGTGGAATCACATAGTTTAAGTCCAAAGCATCCAATGACATGAATCAGAATAGCAATCTATCATTAAAAACATTGTAATCCTACGGCTACAAATGAATAAGGGAGGAAAAAGGATTTAAAATAAAATAACTGTGAGATTTCACTGTTTTAAATGGCTTCAAGTGTCATGTGCCTTAGCTAAACACTGGGGAACCAAAAAGAAAATGACAGTGAGATTTAAATGTTCTGTCTTGAGCCACTGGGTAGCACATAAGATTTCTAATCTGTTTTATCTGAGTCTGGTATGTAAGTTTGGAATTTAGGTTGGAGGTTCATTTAACCTGGAGATTCACAACAACAGAACTCTGGAGGATGTTAACGTCTGCTTAACAGAGCTTTCCAGATTAGCTCGCATTGTGATTCTCAAACAGTATTACAGATTATGTGGGAATAAAGAGATTTAGATTTCATTTTCCTATTCTCAACATGATTACTTCAGCATAGGATTTTTTTTTTTTTAACACAGAAGATCTTCAGGATTGCCTGCGTATTGCTGAAGGTGATAGGGAACAGGCATTGAATACTTAATAGGAGTTAAAGCCCCACTTGTGCCCCTATTTCTAGTGATAGCAGGTTGAATTCAGAATATGCAGAATTAACATATGCTACTTTGCCAGAAGGACTTCTGTCGAAGTTTTTAGAGCAATTCTGCAGAACAAAGGGCTCATTACTTTTGCCTAATTAAAATGGTAAAGCCAACTGTGGAAACTAAAATAGCGGGGTGGTGTCACATGACAATCCCTTATTAGGTCCTTTAATTTTTTCCAGGTCTCTGAAGAGTCACTCTCCATGACTGAGGCCACGTGCTATGAGTTTCTACACATCCACACTGCACTTGGGGTAGACCAGTGACTATCAGCCAGGCTGTGTGTTGGGCCATAATCTCTTCCAGATTTTAGAGAAAAGAAAATAAGTAACTGCTGAGGTGAGAACTGAATATTCTATCAGAGGATTAAGGAACCTGGAACTATTTAAGAGGAGATTTGTGAATTGATAGGAAAAGTTGAAATGAATATTGCTAATGACATCTTTTTCCTGTAGGATCAGGAAGGAGGGTGAAAGACTTAAGGAGAGTGAAAATGAAGTGACTTTGAGTAGCAGTAGGAGGCAGGGAGGGAGGAGGATTTCTAATGAAATGGAAAGTGATGGGGGAGGAAAGCAAGGTAGAGAAAGACAAGGAAACTGAGGTGGGAATGCTGTGGAGAAATTGATCCATGCTCGTGCTGTCAGCCTCTTATTTAAATGAACTTTAATTATAAGATCTATAACTATCTCAAAACAAGAAAAAAGTTTGTTAAAATTTAATATGGTATAATTTAAAAATTCCCTCTTCTGATAAATGACTAATGTGTATAATACACACCTTGTTTTCATAATCTAGGAATGCTTATTTTTCCTCTTAAAAACAATGCCCCTCTCCCAAAAAAAACAAACAAACAATGCCCATTTACTTCCAGATATATCTATTTAGTAGATATTTTGCGGAAAGCCTCATTGCATTCATGAGATTAGCCATCATTTGGGGAGGTAAATCTGTTTGAATAATTTAAAACCTTTACTGATGAAACTTTGCATGTCTTTAATGCTGGAAGTTTGCATGGCCTTCATTATGAAATAAATGGATGTAGACCACAGAGGAGCCAACAGAGGGTGCCTTGTGTGGTCAATTCATTGCCTGAGATTAGGACCCCAATTTGACTGCAGCATGTTATTCTCATTTGCTAATGCTTTGTGATTATCTTCTTTTAGGTTAGGCAGTTTAATGATTTAGTGCACATTATCTCATAGTAAAAATGTCATTTATTGTTTAAAGATTGCCTTCCTTCTCTCTGACCTGCATATTCTCCTTAGAAGATGTTTCTTTTACTTCGTGTAATTAATCATCTTCAAACATGTTTCACTGTAGAAAAGTACATAAAGATTCAGTAAATATCATACTTGGATATACTGTGCTATAAATATTTAAATTATGTAAAAAGTAAGTTAGATCATATAAAGGTCTGTTTTCAAACTGGAGTGTGTACTCTTTCTTTCTTTACCCCTTGGAGTAGCCCTGGGTGCTGAAAACTGTAGTATAAAAGTGGTATGTTTCTAAAGATCATTTATGTTACTTTGTAGAAAGTAGTTTAAAACATTAATTGTATTAAGATAAATTTCAATGTGTTATGGAAACAGAGTAAAAAAAATTATTGTGCATTTTAAAAATACTATAAGAGACTTCAAAGAAATTTTAAGATTAAGTCAGACACTGACTCGCCTCTGTTTTGGGGAATTCTTGTACAAAAAAGTAAGATAAGCATAGCTACAGGGTCTAATAATAATAAGTTATGAACCCCTTCTTGTTTACTAAATTATGCTCTGATACTCTGAGTTATCCTGAATAGGAACAAACATTTCCCAAATTGAAAAAGTTTGCATTTGACTACTCAGATGAGTAGACTTAGAAAACCAAAAGTATCCTTGCTTTATCTAACTTAAATAACCCAGGCAAGGTAGTAGGTTATCATAACACAGAGGTCTTGAGCTAACAGCACTATTCACATTGATTACTCCAAATCCAAATCCAAGGGTCTTTATTACCAGCTGACTCAGACAGACTGTATAGGGAGAGAGAAAGCGTGTCATTAAGTAGTGTTGATGTTTTTAATCCTTATAGTACATATAATTTTCTAGTATGTTTTTGTTTCAATGTGTGTGTGTCCTTAGTCACTCAGTCATGTCTACTCTGTGACCCCATGGACTGTAGCCCAAAGGCTCCTCTGTCCATGGGGATTCTCCAGGCAAGAATACTGGAATGGGTTGCCATGCCCTCCTCCAGGGGATCTTCCCAACCCAGGGATCGAACCCAGGTCTCCTGCATTGCAGGCAGATCCTTTACTGCCTGAGCCACTAGGGAAGCCCAAGAACACTGGAGTGAGTAGCACATCCCTTATCCAGGGGGTCTTCCTGATCCAGGAATCAAACCCGGGTCTTCTACATTGCAGGCAGATTCTTTACCAGCTGAGCTACCAGGAAAGCCCATTTCATTGTACGCAGTACAGTATAAACAACAAAAAAATTCACTGGAATTTCTAAAAGGAAATGATAATGATATATGAAACAGACAATAAATTTAGATTTTTTGCAAAGGTAGTAGGCACTCTTGATTTATCTCTTTTTTTGTAGCATCTGCTATTATATTCTAAGGACATTAATAAAGAACAGGGAACAACAATAATTTAAAATTTATTAAATGCTTGCAAATATTCAAAAATAAAATTTTAAAAACTATTCAGTTTGCTAAATTCTTAGGTAAAGATAAAAGTAGTTCTTTTGTTATTGAAATACATTTAGAGCAAGTCAGTCCCTCAGAAAATTAATATTAATTTCCTTTTTCTAAATATTAGGACTTTCTTAATCCCATCAAAAGGAAATGCATTTTAAACCTTCTTACATTTAATAGGGTTATTATTTTGCATTGTAAGCAACTCGTGTAAGTAATCTTCAGCCTGACAGGCTGGCACCATTAGAGTCTGGTTAAATCAAATATTTCCGTGACCTATAATTTCAAGAGCAGAAGAATTCTAGTTCTGATTTACAAAGCTTTTCTGTATCTTGTCTTCCAGGTAATTTTCAACTCAGAAAACTAATGTCGGGTCCTGTCAAGTGTTCTTTTTCTTATACAATCTCTCAGAATTAATATGTATCCTCTGAACTAGAATCTGCTATTAAAGTGCTTTCTTCTTATTCCAAAGCATTATGTGGATTTTTCTGCTCTTAACCATTGGCGTTTAGGGGGATGTATAGTCACGTGACATACCAATCCTTTCATATCTCCTCCTCTTTTCCTCTGAAGCTGCAAAGGAATGTGAAATGATACACAGCTTACATCTGCTCTCCATGCCTGACTACCTCTCAGCTTCACAGACCACAGACCTTTGTTCTTCCTCCTAATCTGGGAGCATTGGGCTTTATAGCATTCTCTCTCACACATTTGTCATTCTGTTTCTTTCATTTTGATATTTCCATTTTCCTTCCACACTTGAAAGTTATTCACTTATACCTTGGATAATGCTAGTCAAAGTAATGTTAAATAAAACTAAGTGAGATTTTCTCCCTGTAAAATATGTTGAAGGTGTTAACTTGACTTAGGGATGAGACCATTTTACTTTCTTGCGTTTTTATGGTCTCCATTTTGAGTATTGGATGAAGTAGATAAATTTCTGGCTTATTAGAACACATTGCATTGTCTTGTGCTTTTCAGATTTTTTTTTTTTTTTAAACTACATGCCCTGGGGTAGCTGTGATCCCAAAGCCAGAAAGTCATTTGGAGTCAAAAGTGCTGTTTTAGACTCTGGCATCACCCTGTATTCAGTGAGATTTTTCCAAGCTTTTACTTCTCTTTTATGAAGGTAGCTTTTCTTCTTTTACTGAAATTACTTCAGTGGAAGTTACTGGTGCCCTCTACAAAGTGAATGGCTTCTTCGTTGGTCATTAACTTGATGGACATTGACATTGGATGTTGTTGCTCACATTGAGAGCATCTCCAACTTCTGTTTTCCTGTTCTGCTTTTAACCTTTATTATGTTTTGGGTTCTTTTTTGTCTTCTACCACTTAGCATAGGACTTTCTCAAGGTTTTATTCTTACCTTTATTTTTTTTCTCTACATTTTTTCCTTGACTGTCTGATCTACATTCACCATTTCAACTTGTCTTTATATAGTATTTTCCTAAATTGATATCATCATTCTTGAAGGCCCTTCTAACGATATTTCTCACAGCTTGAGACGTATTTCTCCATTGACATTATATTGGCATATTAAGGTAAGAAATTTTAAAAATAACTTATTTCCTAGTATTATCTAATTTTTTTTTTTTTAAGAATCCATTCTTGCCTAATGTTGCATTAATTTTTGTAATGTAACTTCCCTTCTTCAAAGTTCCTAGTGATTTCACAATGCCTTCTTGCTTTCCCTTAACATGAGCTGGAGTTTCTCCCTCCTTTAATTCTGTTGGGTTGGCCAAAATGTCCGTTCAGGTTTTTCCATACAATGTTATTAATTTGATTTTGGGGAGGGGGGTCAGATGGACATGACTGACTAACACTTTCACTTTTTCACTTTTACGTAATTAATTAAAGCTGCATAGGGCCTTCTTGTCTTATTTCGTTATTCCTTCCTCTTCACAGGAAGTTTCACCAATTGAAAGAGAAACCCTTGTGTGGCCATTCATGTGAGTCCTTATTTAGAGAACAAATGCTTATGCTACCTTTGCATGGTCAGGATAGTGGGCTGTTTAATGTCACTGGACAGGAAGTGCTGCTAATATTAGTTATGTTAGAGGTGATGTTTTTGGTAAATAGGTAGGGTTTATGCTTACTGACTTGCCTTTACTTTTTAAAACCTTTCCTTTGGTGCATGCCCATGTCAGGTTAACATTAAACTAAATAATTTAATGTTGTGTGTGTTAGTTGCTCAGTCGAGTCTGACTGTTTTCAACCCCATGGACTGTAGCTCACCAGGCTCCTCTGTCCATGGAATTCTCCAGACAAGAATACTGGAGTGATTGCCATTCCCTTCTCCAGGGGATCTTCCCAACCCAGGGATTGAAGCTGGGTCTCCTGCATTACATAGTTTCTTTACCATCTGAGCCACCAAGGAAGCCCTAATTTAATGTTAATTTAGGTTTATTTGCTGTTAACTAGGGACTTCCCTGGTGACTCAGACATAACAAATCTCCTTGTAATGCAGGAGACCCAGGTTCAATGCCTGGGTCAGGAAGATCCCTTGGAGAAGGAAATAGCAAGCCACTTCAATTATCTTGCCTGGAGAATTCCATGGACAGTGGAATTCCTGGTGGGCTACAGTCCATGGGGTCACAAAGAGTGGGACATAACTGAGAGACTGACACTTCACTTCACTGATGTAAGCTTACGCAGGGAGAAATATTTCTTGTTACTTACATTAACATTACTGCTTCTGTTGTTTAATAGATTCATTTCAGTTCAGTTCAGTCACTCAGTTGTGTCCAACTCTTTGCGACCCCATGAATTGCAGCACGCCAGGCCTCCCTGTCCATCACCAACTCCCGGAGTTCACTCAGACTCACCTCCACCGAGTTGGTGATGCCATCCAGCCATCTCATCCTCTGTCTTCCCCTTCTCCTCCTGCCCCCAATCCCTCCCAGCATCAGAGTCTTTTCCAATGAGTCAACTCTTTGCATGAGGTGGCCAAAGTAGTGGAGTTTCTGCTTTAGCATCAGTCCTTCCAATGAACACCCAGGACTGATCTCCTTTAGGATGGACTGGTTGGATCTCCTTGCAGTCCAAGGGACTCTCAAGAGTCTTCTCCAACACCACAGTTCAAAAGCATGAATTCTTTGGCACTCAGCTTTCTTCACAGTCCAACTCTCACATCCATACATGACCACTGGAAAAACCATAGCCTTGACTAGATGGACCTTTGGTGGCAAAGTAATGTCTCTGCTTTTGAATATGCTATCTAGGTTGGTCATAACTTTCCTTCCAAGGAGTAAGTGTCTTTTAATTTCATGGCTGCAATCACCATGTGCAGGGATTTTGGAGCCCCCCAAAATAAAGATTTAATAGATTAATCCAGTATAAAACTAGGAGTTGATTTACTTCTTGTTGCTATCAAGGTAAACATATTTTTGCGCTTGAACATTTTCTTAATTGGTGGCTGCTTTTAAGGTAGTCAGGTTGTACTCGTTTCTAAAAAGCTGTGCTTTTTAGATTAACATTTAAAAATACACAAAAATTTATAATTTTTGTGTATTTTTAAAAGTTGAACTGATTCTTTTCTTGTACAACCAGCTTTTACCAGGCTCATTAGTTTTCTGCCTCTGCTTAAAATCTTCTTTGTCACATAGTCAAGCTTGTTCTAATAAACTGTTCATTAGTAACTGGCCTGGTTTCAGGATGTTTAACTTAAGATTTAAACTTAAGTTCTCTTTGTTAAATGTTTACTAGTTAAATTATGCAACAGGGAAAAGGGGTTAACCTTGCTTTTTATTACTTTTAATGCTTCTTTCATCATTCACTTCCAGTACTTCCTCTATAATGCCAAGTTATTTTAAATTTCTGTCTCCTATACTTTAAATATTGGGTGAATGATTTACCTGATTTGCTTGCTGTAGTTAAATTTGTGGGAAGTTTGGGCTAAATTTTAGGGATTCCCTGGTGGCTCAGACAGTAAAGCGTCTGCCCACAATGTGGGAGACCTGGGTTGGGAAGATCTCCTGGAGAAGGAAATGGCAACCCACTCCAGTACTCTTGCCTAGAAAATACCATGGATGGAGGAGCCTGGTGGGCTACAGTCAATGGGGTCGCAAAAAGTCGGACAGGACTGAGCGAATTCACTTTCTCTTCACTTTGGGCTAAATTTAGCTCAAAGTACTCATAAATTATGAAATCTCCTGGGTGTAAACTAGGTGCTTTTGTTTAAACTATACTTTGATTTATCCAGCCTTTTTTTATTTATCCACATTTATTTTATTTTATTTATTTATTTATTTTTATTTATTTATTTTATTTATCCATTTATTTATCCACACTTTCCATTATGCTTACCTTGTTACTACTTGTCTCCTCTAATATAGTCAGTACTTGCTAATAGGTTATAGAGGGTTGTTGTGATATTTAAATGAGTCATGTACATGGGTATACATTAATGAACTTCATAATACCAATTTCTGTGTATATAATGACAATTTATTTTTTCTTGCTAATTCTTATAGCTCATTTCTTTCCTTGCCTTATTGTATTGGATGAAATGTCCATTCAAATATCAAGTCAAAATCGATATAGTAAGCACTCTTGCCTTTTCTGTTTGTGAAAGACTGCATCTAATTTTTCACCATTAAAGCCCATTTTCTATGGGATATTATTTATTAGGTTGTGTGGTTTTCTCCTTATTTTAGTTATGAATATATGTTGAATGATAAAGCTTTTCTGCATATATTGTGATATACATGTATTTTGTTTTTGGAAATTTTGTAATATGGTAGATAATATTAAACAAGTTTTCTAATGTAAATAAACTTTGTTTCCCTGGAATAAATAAATGTGGTCCACTGGAGAAGGGAGTGGTAAACCACTTCAGCATTATCGATTTGAGAACCCCATGAACAGTATGAAAAGACAAAAAAGTTATGACATTGAAAGATGAACTCCCCAGGTCAGTAGGTGACCTAAATGCTACTTGAGAAGAGTGGAGAAATAGCTCCAGAAGGAATGAAGAGGCTAAGCCAAAGTGGAAACCATGTCCAGTTGTGGATGTGCCTGGTGGTGAAAGTAAAGTCTAATGCTGTAAAGAACAATATTGCATAGGAACCTGGAATTTTAGGTCCATGAATCAAGGTCAATTGGAAGTGGTCAAATAGGAGATGGCAAGAGTGCACATGACATTTTAGGAATCAATGAACTAAAATGACCCGGAATGGGTGAATTTAATTCAGATGACCATTGGATCTACTACTGTGGGCAAGAATTCCTACCATAATGATGTACTTCTGTTTTAAATCATTGCTAGATTTATTAATAGTTAAGATTTTTGCATTTATAATAAGTGAAATTAGTCTGTGAATTTTCCTTCTTTTACTGTCATTTCCCAGAATTGTTAAGGTTATACAGTTGATCCTTGAATGACATGGGTTTGAATTATGCACGCCCTCTTATACATGGATTCTTTCCAGTGGTAGATACTGTAGTAGTACATGATCCATGGCTGGTTGAACCTGAGTATATGGAACCTCAGATACAGAGGGAAATGTAGATATAGAGGAACTGCCTATGTGGAGAGATGACATTAAACTATAAGCATATTTTTTTTTTATTCTGTGGAGGGTTAGTACCCCTAACTCTCAGGTTTAAAATTCAATTATCATTGTATCTTCTTTCCCAAAGCTATCACTCATGAATTTCTTTATTTCTGCTGGTGATACCTATCGAGGAACATTTTAAAACCCAGACCCTTTCTCACCACCCTCCTAGAATTGATTTGTTTTCACATGTGGTTGACTTTTTTCTTAGTAATGCTTTATAATATATTATTATTTTTCTCCTCAATACAATTAATTTCATTCCTGAGTTGCTACATTCACTTCAGATTATTGCCCACACTTTACTCCAACATATGACCTATCACAGGATTAGTCCTTGAAAAACCTCAAGGCACCATGTCACATTTTTACTCATTAAATTCGAAGACTCACTATCATGTATAGATTAATATTTTTTTCTCTGACTTTATCCAGCAGGTTTCTTCCCTAATGAGTTGTCTTCATTGTTTTTATTATTGCTATTATTTCTAAGTTTCTATTGCTGTGTATCTATAACTAATTTCACCAAATCGATTGTAAGCACCTGTAGGGCAGAGACTATATCTATCCTTCTTCATATTCATTACAACTTCTGGCTAAGTGCTTGACATGTTTTGTATTCAATAACATGCCCATTTCTTTGATTGATGAATCACTTGTATCTGCCTGATTAGCTCAGTTGTTAAGTGCAGGGTGCTAAGGAGGCTAGGGTCATAAGATCAAGCCATGTTTGATTTAGTCCATAACCCCAGTGTGTACCCTACCTCAGATCATTATTTCCAGAAAGCATGTGTTTGGACACAAAGTGGGAGCAAAGTAGACGATGAACATCAAGCTAGTGTAATTTCATCTTCACTTATAAAGATAACATGCCCTAAAATGTAAGGGTTCTTCCTGATGATGGATCTTCAGTACATTTTCATGTACAAAAAACAGTCAACTCAGTTTGTTTCATAGTCCTGACTCAATTTAACTTTCAGAATATTTTCTTTTATCCTCTAAGTCAAAATCAGTACGCTACTTAATTTGTTTAAAAACAGAATCTCAAAACTGTATGACTAAAATTTATATAAAGGTTGTTTCTTGGTCATACAATTTACTTAGTGTCACCATAGTCCCATCTTTTGTTTTATAACAACTTATATCTGCAAATATTCAAAAGCAATATATCAGCCACCCTTAAAAAATTATACCCATTATTATTTTTTCTAAAGTGTCCAACTTTTTGAGTTTAGTAAACATATATGTATAAATTAATTGATTTTAATAATGAGTTTCACATAAATGTATGTTCAATAAGTTATTCTTTTTTATTTTCAGTACAAGAGAAAAACTCAGTCTACAGAGACATAATTGTAAAGCAAATTGAGAATGCAGTTAGGATCACATGATTAAGGAAAAAAAATGTCTAAGAAATATCAGGGAAATTTTCAAAGTTAAAAGTACCTATGTGATGTTCTTTTAAGTCCTATTTGACAGAAAGCTAGTAGAGATATAACACTATTTTTTTTTTTTTTTGCCAGAAACCAATAAAGTACCAAGTATCAGGCAAAAACTTTGTGGTTTGAGTAACAAGATTTTATGCTTTCATGGGAAAGACTTATCTATAATAGGGATGAAGTAACTGGATTAATGTAAAGCTAGAATTTTTGTAAATCAACAAAACTTCCTATAGAATTTTTCAACAAATTATTAAGAGATAGTTTTTAAGAATCCATAAACATTATAACAAGTTTTTCAACAAATTATTAAGAGAGAGTTTTTAAGAATCTGTAAACATTATAACAAGTCTAAAATCAGAATGACACAAAGAAGTTCAGAGAACTGATTGACATTGCCTTTATTTCACCGTAGGAAAGAAACAAGAACACAATAGCCACTCCTCCAGAGTAACAAGCACATAGTCCAGTGAACTTTGAAATATTATGTTGAGTTTGTACTCACTCTTTTACTTTGTAACCTGAGTGACTTCCCTGCTTCCAGGTCTATTGTCACCAACTCTTATATCATGTTAGGGCTCTCAACCTCATAACTTAAGTTGATCAGACATTCTTCAGAGGAAGATAAAGGTGTTCCAAGGCTTTGGGTTATGCTTATTTTTGAAAAGTGCAGCATATTGATTAAGAACATGGACTCTGATTTGCTGGTTTTCAAATGTGTTTCTATTGTGCACTAGATGTCTGACTTTGGGGCAAGTTATTTAACCGCTGTGTTACAGTTTTCATCTGTAAAATGTGGCTAATTATACCTACCTCATGGGACAATTCTGTCCTCATATAGGTAAAGGGTTATGAAGTGTGCTTAAAAATGGCAGATACTCAGCAGATTTTAACTATCAGTAATAACATTATTATCTTAGTTTCATGCCACCAAGATGGTCAGCACTCCACTAGATCCTTGGTCCCAGTGGTATTTCTCTGCACTCCGGACCTTAGGACCTGTCAAAGTTCAGTTGTGTTTGAACTTCTACCACAATGCACCCAAGTGGACAGGAAACAGTTGGTTGCACCGTCCTGCAAGGCTCTGGTTTTTGATAATGAATGGTGTCAACAGTATAGTGGTTTGACCATTATCAATCTTCGATTTACAATATTTTAGATTTTGAAAACCCATCACTTCATGGCCACAACACTTTACAGTCACCAATGTTTCTGATAGGAAAATATGTATTTAGAATATTAAATTTTATTTTATTTTTTTATTTTTAAACTTTACATAATTGTATTAGTTTTGCCAAATATCAAAATGAATCCGCCACAGGTATACATGTGTTCCCCATCCTGAGCCCTCCTCCCTCCTCCCTCCCCATACCATCCCTCTGGGTCGTCCCAGTGCTCTAGCCCCAAGCATCCAGTATCGTGCATCGAACCTGGACTGGCATCTTGTTTCATACATGATATTTTACATGTTTCAATGCCATTCTCCCAAATCTTCCCACCCTCTCCCTCTCCCACAGAATCCATAAGGCTGTTCTATATTAAATTTTAGTTTGGTAGAAAGTGTTTTGTAAACTTTGGGATACAACAGTGAACAAAACAGATAAAAATCACTGCTTTCAAGAAGCATGTATTTTAGTGGTTGGAGACATGCAATAAAAAAAGCACATATGAATGAAATACAGGTTGTGCTGTAAAGAGATAAGTATAAAGAGAAAAATCAAGGAAGGAAGATAGGGCATGTCTAGAATGGGGAATGAATAGCATTTGCAGTAGAAGGAAGGTTTCACTTCAATTCTTAGATTGGGTTACCAAGTAAAATTGCACTGAAAAAACTAATTTGAGAAAAGCTCAGAAGAAAATGAGAGGGTGAGCCATGAAAATTGTGGGGAAAGAACTTTCCTGGCAGAAGGAGCTACAAGTTCTAAGGTCCTGAGTTTGAACTATGTCCCTTTTGTTTGAGGAACAGCAAGGAGGCCAGTGTGGCTGAAGTAGGGTGAGCAATTATTGGTGTGATAGGATACACATTCAGAGAGACAATGCTGTCTTTAAAAAATATATTATCCTGCAGTTTTCCTATCATAGTGCCCAAAGTACTGCTTTCATTTTCAAGAAGGAATAAAATAAGACTTGAAGGGACTATCTTTATGGTTTGCTTCAAGATTTCATACAAGTTGAGAATTTAGAATTTTTCATTTTCCACTCATAGTGGCAAATAAAAGGAAATTGATAGAGGAAGATGTTTCCAAGTTATTAGATGAATCAGAGGATAAATGGAAAGAGGCAGGTAGCAGCACTCTTAGACTCTGTTAATGATGGCAGAATTGGTTAGGTTATGAGCTTTCAGAGGAATATATTGTAGATGAATCTTCTCAAAACTCAATAATCGATAAATGACCTACATATTCTTAAGGACACAAAAGAAATGTGGTATTTTCATCTAGTTAGTCATTTGACAGGAAAAATGTCACTATGCAATGTTTTGTGACAAGAACTTGGACCATCTTGTTTTGCCAAAATGATGTATGATGATACTCTTTAATATTTTTTATTGTTTGTGTGTCAATGTTTGAGTTGAGGTTTACTATGTTAAAATTCTTGTGAACACTTCAAATAAAGTTTTTTTTCTTATTAAAAAAAAAAACTCAAAAAAAAAAAAAAGAAAGCCAGATCATGTAAGGTCTGTGTATAAATATGTTATTTTTAAAAAATCTATTCTCAGAAAGTACACTGACTCTTCACACTTCTACTCCACTTTTTAAATGGTCCAAGTATTCCAAGAGGGTAGCTAGCTGTGGTAGCATGGATGCCAGTTTTCTTCTGTGCCAGAGGGAGCTACACTTCTGAGTGTAAGCATGATCCCTACTACAGTAGGCAGTGTCTTAGACCTAACATGTCTGAAAAGTGCCCCTCAGAACTTAGAAGGCAATTTTCTAAGAAGATATCCAGCTCTTAATACACAGTTGCACACTCCTTCATAGTTTATGAAATCATATCACCTGTGGCAATGCAGTGGGGTCTGGCAGGATAATTTCCAGCATCAGTCACAGGCTGTGCCCAATCCATGCCTCTCCTTGACTCTTAGTCCCTTGATACGGGACTCTGTGGCTGGCAGAGCCTCCCCTGGCCCATGTGGTGCCTTAGCGAGCATTTACAAAAGCATTTCCTCATTGGCTTATTGATTAGCAACATCCATGTGAGAATTAGGGAGAAGTCTTTCTTTTCTCTGGGTGTATATGGTTCTTGCAAGGTTGAGTGACTGTGTATGGGATTTCAGTTCCATTTTACCACCTCTCCAGCTGTTGTCTTATGCAAGGCACAATTCACCTAACCTTCAATGGCCTATACTTTTCTTCCTTAGGTCCTGGGGCTTCTGAATCCAGTCCTTGCATGGTTATGTTCACAGGGCCCTTGGGGAACATCAAACTTGGAAATAGGAAGGGCCTATTATACTTGAATCTCAGGGAAATGTTTGTCTCCTTGGCCTACCTTTGAGAATCCAAAAGAAGACTTCAAACTCTAAACCTCTGAGAGGTTAACATTTTCATTATCTCCTTATTTAAATATTAATTCATATCTTTCCTTTTTTCTTTGTCAATCTTGTTGTAAGTTTCTATTTTTTTTTTTCATCTTTTCAAAGAATCAGACGTTGGTTCATTGCTATCCTCTATTGTATTTTGTTTCCAATTTCATTTATTTCTGTCCTTGTGTTATTATTTCCATCCTTATATTTATTAATGCCTTATTTCTTCTTGCTTTGGGTTTATTTTTCTCTTTTTAATGAAAGCTTACATTACTGGTTTGAAACCTTTCTTCTTTCTAATATAAGCATTTGATGCTGTATATTTCCCTCTAAGGTCTACTTTAGTGGCATCTCACAAATTTTTATGTTACATTTTCCTCTTTGTTCAGTTCAAAATATTTTCTAATTTCTCTACAGACTTCTCTTTGATCCATAGATTATTTAGTAGTGGGTTGTTTAATTTCCAAGTATTTGGATGTTTTCCTTTATCTTTGTTATTGAGCTCAAGTTTAATTTCATTATGTTCAGAGAACATACTTTGATTTAGATTCTTTTATTAAGATTTAGTTTATCACACAGGATATTGTCTATCTTGGTAAACAGTCCACAGGCAGTTGAAGCAGATGATCTGCTATTGTTGGATAGAGTGTTCTATAAATATAACTTAGATCCAGTGGACTGATGGTATCATTTAGTTCTATATCCTTGCTATCAATTACTGACAGAGGAGTCTTGAAGTTTCCAACTTTAATTGTGTGTTTATTTCTCCTTATAGTTCTGGAAGGTTTTGTTTCAGGTACTTAAAAAAATATTTTATTGGCATATAGTTGATTTACAGGGTTGTATTAGTTTCAGGTGTTCAGCAAAGTGATTCTGTTATAAATGTACATATATTCATTCTTTTTAAGATTCTTTTCTCTTATAGGTTATCACAGAATACTGAGCAAAGTTCCCTGTGCTGTACAGAATGTCCCTGTTGGTTATTTATCTTATACACAGTAATGTGTATATATTCATTACAAGCTCCCAATTTATCCCTCACTGCCACTTTTCCAGTTTTGTAACCACAAGTTTTCTATAAGACTGTTTCTCTTTTGTAAATGAGTTCATTTCTACCATTTTTAAAAGTAGATTCCACATAAGAGTGACATCACATAATATATGTGTGTCTGACTTCACTTAGTGGGAGAAGGCAATGGCAACCACTCCAGTACTTTTGCCTGGAAAATCCCATGGACGGAGGAGCCTTGTAGGCTGCAGTCCATGGGGTTACAAAGAGTTGGACACGACTGACTTCACTTTCACTTTTCACTTTCAGGCATTGGAGAAGGAAGTGGCAACCCACTCCAGTGTTCTTGCCTGGAGAATCCCAGGGATGGGGGAGCCTGGTGGGTTGCTGTCTATGGGGTCCCACAGAGTCGGATACGACTGAAGCGACTTAGCAGCAGCAACAGCTGCATTTTAAAAGTCTCTTCAAACCATAACTTTTTTTTTTTTTTTTGCTTTCAACTTGTACTCATATTTGAAAGAATTCAATAGAAGAATAGTCTTTTACCCAATTTATACCATCTATTCTCATTTCTTTTTTTTTATGTTATAAATACCTTTCAGGTATCATTTCCCTTAGGCCTTCAGTTCAGTCGCTCAGTCGTGTCCGACTCTATGAGACCCCATGAACCGCAGCACGCCAGGCCTCCCTGTCCATCACCAACTGCCGGACTCTACCCAAACCCATGTCCATCGGGTCAGTGATGCCATCCAGACATCTCATCCTCTGTCATCCCCTTCTCTCCTGCCCCCAATCCCTCCCAGCATTAGGGCCTTTCCAATGAGTCAACTCTTCGCATGAGGTGGCCAAAGTACTGGAGTTTCAGCTTCAGCATCAGTCCTTCCAATGAACACCCAGGACTGATCTCCTTTAGGATGGACTGGTTGGATCTCCTTGCAGTCCAAGGGACTCTCAAGAGTCTTCTTCAACACCATAGTTCAAAAGCATCAATTCTTTGGCACTCAGCTTTCTTCACAGTACAACTCTCACATCCATACATGACCACAGGAAAAACCATAGCCTTGACTAGATGGACCTTTGTTCGCAAAGTAATGTCTCTGCTTTTGAATATGCTATCTAGGTTGGTCATAATTTTCCTCCCAAAGAATAAGTGTCTTTTAATTTCATGGCTGCAATCACCATGTGCAGTGATTTTGGAAATATCAAAATAAAGTCTGACACTGTTTCCCCATCTACTTCCTATGAAGTGATGGGACCAGATGCCATGATCTTTGTTTTCTGAATGTTGAGCTTTAAGCCAACTTTTTCACTCTCCTCTTTCACTTTCATCAAGAGGCTTTTTAGTTCCTCTTCACTTTCTGCCATAAGGGTGGTGTCATCTGCATATCTGAGGTTATTGATATTTCTCCCTGCAATCTTGATTCCAGCCTCTGCTTCCTCCAGCCCAGCATTTCTCATGATGTAATCTGTATATGAGTTAAATAAGCAGGGTGACAATATGCAGCCTTGACGTGTTCCTTTTCCTATTTGGAGCCAGTCTATTGTTCCATGTCCAGTTCTAACTGTTGCTTCCTGACCTGCATACAGGTTTCTCAAGAGGTAGGTCAGGTGGTCTGGTATTCCATCTCCTTCAGAATTTTTCACAGTTTGTTATGATCCATACAGTCAAAGTCTTTGGTATAGTCAATAAAGCAGAAATAGATGTTTTTCTAGAACTCTCTTGCTTTTTCAATGATCCAATGTATTTTGACAATTTGATCTCTGGTTTCTCTGCCTTTTCTAAAATCAGCTTGAACATCTGGAATTTCACAGTTCACGTATTGCTGAAGCCTGGCTTGGAGAATTTTGAGTATTACTTTACTAGCGTGTGAGATGAGTGCAATTGTGTGGTAGTTTGAGAATTTTTTGCATTGCCTTTCTTTGGGATTGGAATGAAAACTGACCTTTTCTAGTCCTGTGGCCATTGCTGAGTTTTCCAAATTTGCTGACATGTTGAGTGCAGCACTTTCACAGCATCATCTTTCAGAATTTGAAATAGCTCAACTGGAATTCCATCACCTCCACTAGCTTTGTTAATAGTGGGCTTCCTAAGGCCCACTTGACTTCACATTCCAGGATGTGAGTGTGAGTGATCACACCATCATAATTATCTGGGTCGTGAGGATCTTTTTTGTACAGTTCTTCTGTGTATTCTTGCCACCTCTTCTTAATATCTTCTGCTTCTGTTAGGTCCCTACCATTTCTCTCCTTTATTGAGTCCATCTTTGCATGAAATGTTCCCTTGGTATCTCTAATTTTCTTGAAGAGATCTCTAGTCTTTACCATTCTGTTGTTTTCCTCTATTTCTTTGCATTGATCGCTGAGGAAGGTTTCCTTATCTCTTCTTATATATTATTTAGCAAGTCTTTTAGAGCAGGTCATATGGCAACAAAACCTTAGTTTTCCTGTACATCCCATTCATTTCTGAAGGATACTTTTGTTGTATATAGAATTCTGGGTTGATAGTTCATCTTTTTCACCAGTTTAAGAAGACTTTCAATTCCTTCTGATTATCACCATTTCTGATGTGAACTCTGAAGCCATTTGAATCCTTATTTGCCTATCATTATTCTGTTAATTTTTTTGACTGTATTCAAGATTTTTTTCCTTTGCCTTAAATAATTATGATGTACATGATTGTGGATTTGTTTTTATCCTATTGGGGTGCACTAAGATTCTGGAATCTATTGCTTTATGTCTTTTCCTCTATTTAGTAAGTTTTGAAACTGAACTGAACTGAAATATTATTTCATCAAATTTTTTTTGCCTTATATTCTATCTTGTTTCTTCATCAGATTTCAGTAATGCAAATGTTTTACTTTTTGTAAAGTCCAAAAATCCGGGCTTCCTAAGACTGCTTCTTTTAATCAATTTTTTATGTTTGTTTTTTAGGTTTAATACTTTCTACTGATGTATTTTCAAAATTCAGTGATTCTTTTCTGTCATATCCATATGCTATTGAGCTCATTAAATGGGTGTTTTCAATGTTACTGTATTTTTCAGTTCTATATTTCCCTTTATTTCTTTGCTGAGACTTTATCTTTCCATTTGCTTAAAGAGTTCATCCTTACTTCTTGGAGTATGCTTATAATGGGCGATGTAAAGCATCTTATATTATTTCAACATCTGTGTCATCCCCGTGTTGCTATTGACTGATTTTTCTCAAGAAAGTTGAGATTTTCTTGCTCTTTATATTTCATGTATGTTTGATTGTACATTGGATATGCTATTAGAGTTTGGGTTTTATTTAATCCTATATAAAATGTTTACTTTTTTTTTTTTGGCCGGCTATTGACCTAGTTCAGTTAAAGCTACAAGTTCTACCCAGTTTCTGTAGATGGTAGTTTCAGTATAAGTTCTGTTCTTAAAGATTTTTTAGTTTTATTTGGATTTGTCTTTGGTATGTGTCACCCACTGGCCAATCTGGAACTTTGGCAGTGCTCTGTATGTTCAGTTTTCAAAGTTTTTGGTGTCCTGAATAGCATCAGATCCAGAAGTGTAAAGTTCAGGGATAAGCCACATTCATAAAGAGCTTTTTGGATTACTCTCCCCGTGAGCTCCCCTTTCCTAGGCTCCATCCTTTCCACAGTCCCTTGTAGTAGACTTCACTTTTTCATCCTGTTACTAGAAGTGCAGTACATCATTTACTCCACTCTGAACTTTTCATGACTATGCTCATTTCTTGAAATGACAGACAAAAACCAAATAAAAGGAAGATCTCCCCATTCACATTCCTCAGATATTAGAGGAAGGTTCTTTGCCATCAGAGTTTTAGGTTACTACAAACCTCCATATAGTCACTGTCATTGCCACCACTTAAAAAAAAATTCTTTTCTTTATTGAAGGATAATTGCTTTACAGAATTTTGTTGTTTTCTTCCAAACCTCAACATGAATCAGCCATAGGTATACATATATCCCCTCCCTTTTGAACCTCCGTCCCGTCTCCCTCCCATCCCACCCCTCTAGGTTGATACAGAGCCCCTGTTTGAGTTTCCTGAGCCATACAGCCAATTCCCGTTGACTATCTATTTTGCATATAGTAATGTAAGTTTCCATGTTACTCTTTCCATGCAGCTCACTCTCTCCTCCCCTCTCCCATGTCCATAAGTCTATTCACTATGTCTGTTTCTCCATTGCTGCCCTAGAACCATTTTTCTAGATTCCATATATGTGTGTTAGAATATGATATTTATCTTTCTCCTTCTGATTCACTTCATTCTATATAATAGATTCTAGGTTCATCCACCTCATCAGAATGGACTCAAATGCGTTCGTTTTTATGGCTGAACACAAATGTGGCACAACTTCTTTATCCATTCATCTGTCGATGGACAATTATACTGCTTCATGTTCTAGCTATTGTAAATAGTGCTGTAATGAACAGTGGGATACATGTATCTTTTCCAACCCTGGGTTCCTCAGGGTATATACCAAGGAGTGGGATTGCTGGGTCATTTGGAGGTTTTATTCCTAGTTTCTTAAGGAATCTCCATATCATCTTTCATAGTGGCAGTATCAATTTACATTCCCACCAAAAGTGCAAGAGTGTTCCCTTTTCTCCACACCCTCTCCAGCATTTATTGTTTGTAGACTTTGTGATGATGGCCATTCTGACTGGTGTGAGGTGATATACCATTGTAGTTTTGATTTGCATTTCTCTGATAGTGATGTTGAGCATCTTTTCAGGTGTTTGTTAGCCATCTGCATGTTTTCTTTGGAGAAATGTTTGTTTAGGTCTTTTTCCCACTTTTTGATTGGGTTGTTTGTTTTTTCATTATTGAGTTGTATGAGTTGCTTGTATATTTTGGAAATTAATCCTTTGTCAGTTGTTTAATTTGCTATTATTTTCTCCCATTCTGAGGGTTGTCTTTTCACCTTGCTTATATTCTCCTTTGCTCTGCAAAAGCTTTTAAGTTTAATCAGGTCCCACTTGTTTAATTTGTTTTTATTTCCATTACTCTAGGAGGTGGGTCATAGAGGATCTTGCTTAGATTTATGTAACTGAGTGTTCTGCCTATGTTTTCCTCTAAGAGTTTTATAGTTTCTGGTCTTACATTTAGGTCTTTAATCCATTTTGAGTTTATCTCTGTGTATGGTGTTAGGAAGTGTTCTAATTTCATTCTTCTACATGTAGCTGTCTAGTTTTTCAGCACCATTTATTGAAGAGGCTGTCTTTGCCCTATTGTATATTCTTGCCTTCTTTGTCAAAAATAAGGTATCCATAGGTGCATGGGTTTATTTCTGGGCTTTCTATCTTGTTTCATTGGTGTATATTTCTGTTTCTGTGCCAGTACCATACTGTCTTGATGACTATAGCCTTGTAGTATAATTTGAAGTCAGGAAGGTTGATTTCTCCAGCTTCATTCTACTTTCTCAAGACTATTTTTGGCTATTCAGGGTCTTCTGTGTTTCCATATGAATTGTGAAATTTTTTGTTCTAGTTCTCTGAAAAATGCCATTGGTAATTTGATGGGATCATGTTGAATCTGTAGATTGCATTTGGTAGTATAGTCATTTTCACAATATTGATCTTCAAACTCAGGAACATGGAATATCTCTCCATATGTTTGTGTCATCTTTGATTTCTTTCATCAGTGTCTTATAATTTTCTTTGTACAGTTCTTTTGTCTTGTTAGGTAAGTTTTCCCCTAGATATTTAATTCTTTTTGTTGTAGTGGTGAATGGGATTGGTTCCTTAATTTCTATTTCTGAATTTTCATTGTTAGTATATAGAAATGCCAGTGATTTCAGTGTATTCATTTTGTATCCTGTAACTTTGCTAATTTCACTGATTAGCTCTAGTAATTTGCTGATACTATCTTTAGGGTTTTCTATTTACAGTATCATGCCATCTGCAAACAGTGAGAGCTTTAATTCATTTCCAATCTGGATTCCTTTTATTTCTTTTTCTTCTCTGATTGCTGTAGCTAGGACTTCCAGAACTATGTTGATTAATAGTGGAGAAAGTGGATACCCTTGTCTTGTTCCTGATCTTAGGGGGAATGTTTTCAGTTTTTTGCCATTGAAAATAGTGTTTGCTGTAGGCTTATCATATATGGCATTTACTATTTTGAGGTCAGTTCCTTCTATGCCTATATTTTGAAGAGTTTTAATCATAAATGGGTGCCGAATTTTGTCAAAGGCTTTTAATGCATCTATTGAGATTATTATATGGTTTTTATCTTTCAATTTGTTAATATAATGTATCACATTGATTGATTTCTGTATGTTGAAAAATACTTGCATCTCTGGAATAAACCCAACTTGATCATGGTGTATGAGCTTTTTGATGTGTTGCTGAATTCTGTTTGCTAAAATTTTGTTGAGAATTTTTGCATCTA
>NW_011494956.1:3212505-3215030 GCF_000754665.1 Bison bison bison
TGAGCTTTTTGATGTGTTGCTGAATTCTGTTTGCTAAAATTTTGTTGAGAATTTTTGCATCTATGTTCATCAGTGATATTGGCCTGTAGTTTTCTTTACTTGTGTTGTCTTTGTCTGGCTTTGGTATCAGGATAATGGTGGCCTCGTAAAATGTGTTTGAAAGTGTTCCTTCCTCTGCAATTTTCTGAGAGTTTTAGAAAGATAGGCATTAGCTCTTATCTAAATGTTTGCTAGAATTCTCCTGTGAAGCCATCTGGTCCTGGGCTTTTGTTTTGGGGGAGATTTTTGATCACAGCTTCAATTTCAGTGCTTGTAACTGAGTTGTTCATAATTTCTGTTTCTTCCTGGTTCAGTCTTGGAAGATTGAACTTTTCTAAGAATCTGTCCATTTCTTCCAGATTATTCATTTCATTGCCATATAGTTGTTCACAATAGTCTCTCATAATCCTTCGTATTTCTGCATTGTCTGTTGTAACCTCTCCTTTTTCATTTCTAATTTTGCTGATTTGATTCTTCTCTTTTTTTTGATGAGCCTGGCTAAAGGTTTGTCAATTTTGCTGATCTTCTCAAAGAACCAGCTTTTAGTTTTATTAATCTTTACTATTGTTTCTTTCTTTTTCATTTATTTCTGCTTGGACCTTTATGATTTCTTTCTTTCAATTAATTTTTTCTCCTTCTTTTTCCAGTTGTTTTAGGTGTAAAGTTAGGCTGTCTATTTGATGTTTTTCTTGTTTCTTGAGGTAGGATTGTATTGCTATAAACTTCCTGCTTCCCTGGTGGCTCAGAGGTTAAAGCCTCTGCCTGCAATGTGGGAGACCTGGGTTCAATCCGTGGGTGAGGAAGATCCCCTGGAGAAGGAAATGGCAACCCACTCCAGTATTCTTGCCTGGAGAATCCCATGGACGGAGGAGCCTGGTGGGCTAGAGTATACGGGGTCGCAAAGAGTCGGACACAACTGCGAGACTTCACTTCCCTCTTAGGGAAGTTTAGGACTGCTTTTGCTGCCTCCCATAGGTTTTGAGTTGTAGTGTTTTCATTGACAATTGTAGAAACTTTTTTGATTTCCCTTTTGATTTCTTCAGTAACCTGTTGGTTATTTAGAAACGTGTTGTTTAGTCTCCATGTATGTGTGTTTCCTAGAGTTTTTTTTTCTTGTCATTGATGTCTAGTCTCATGGAGTTGTGTTTGGAGAAGATGCTTGATATGATTTCAATTTTCTTAAATTTACTGAGGTTTGATTTGTGACCCAAGATGTGGTCTATCCAGGAGAATGTTCCATGTGCACTTGAGAAGAAGGTGTATTCTTCTGCAGTTGGATGGAATGTCCTGAAGATATTAAGGAGATCCGTCTTATCTAATGTATTGAACACTTGTGTTTCCTTATTAGTTTTCTCTTTTGACGATTTGTCCATTGGTGTGAGTGGGGTGTTAAAAATCTTCTACTATTATTGTGCTGATATCAACTTCTCCTTTTATGTCTGTGAGTGTTTGTCTTATGTATTGAGGTGCTCCTATGTCGGGTGCATAGTTATTTATAATTGTTATGTCTTCCTCTTGGATTGATCCCTAGATCACTAAGTAGTGTCCCTCCTTATCTCTTATAATCTTCTTTATTTTAAGGTCTGTTTTGTCTCATATGAGGGCTGCTACTCCAGCTTTGTTTTGCTTCCCACGTGCATGAAATACATTTTTTCCATCCTCTCACTTTCAGTCTATATGTGTCTTGAGGTCTGAAGTGGGTTGCCTATCAGTTCAGTTCAGTTCAGTTCAGTCACTCAGTCATGTCCAACTCTTTCCGATCCCATGAATCACTGCATGCCAGGCCTCCCTGTCCATCACCAACTCCCGGAGTTCACTCAGACTCATGTCCATTGAGTTGGTGATGCCATCCAGCCATCTCATCCTGTGTCATCCCCTTCTCTCTTGCCCCCAATCAGAGTCTTTTCCAATGAGTCAACTCTTCGTATAAGGTGGCCAAAGTATTGGAGTTTCAGCTTCAGCATCAGTCCTTCCAATGAACACCCAGGACTGATCTCCTTTAAGATGGACTGGTTGGATCTCCTTGCAGTCCAAGGGACTCTCAAGAGTCTTCTCCAACATCACAGTTCAAAAGCATCAATTCTTCGGCCCTCAGCTTTCTTCACAGCCCAACTCTCAGATCCCTACATGACCACTGGAAAAACCACAGCCTTGACTAGATGGACATTTGGTGGCATAGTAAGGTCTCTGCATTTGAATATGCTATCTAGGTTAGTCATAACTTTCCTTCCAAGGAGTGTCTTTTAATTTCATGGCTGCAGTCACCATCTGCAGTGATTTTGGAGCCCCCAAAAAATAAAGTCTGACACTGTTTCCCCATTTATTTCCCATGAAGTGATGGGACCAGATGTCATGATCTTCGTCTTCTGAATGTTGAGCTTTAAGCCAACTTTTTCACTCTCTTCTTTCACTTTCATCAAGAGGCTTTTTAGTTCCTCTTCACTTTCTGCCATAAGGGTGGTGTCATCTGCATATCTGAGGTTATT
>NW_011494956.1:3215408-3217065 GCF_000754665.1 Bison bison bison
ATATATATATATATATATATATATATATGTTCCTATTGCCATTTTCTAATTTTTGTGGTTCATTTTGTAGATCTTTTTCCTTCTGTTGCTTTTCTTGACTATATAAGTCCATTTAACATTTGTTGTAAATTTGGTTTGGTGGTACAGAATTCTCTCAGCTCTTGCTTGTCTGAAAAGCTTTTTACTTCTCCATCAGTTTTTAATGAGATCCTTGCTGGGTACAGTAATCTTGGTTGAGATGTTTCCCTTTCAGTACTTTAAATATATCCTGCCATTGCCTTTGGGCCTGCAGAATTTCTGCTGAAAGATCAGCTGCTAAGTGTATTGGGTTTCCCTTGTATGTCACTTGTTGCTTCTCCCTTGCTGCTTTTACTATGCTTTCTTTGTGTTTCATCTTTTTTAGCTTGATTAGTATGTGTCTTGGTGTGTTTCTCCTTGGGTTTATCCTGTATGGGACTCTTGGACTTGACTGACTATTTCCTTTTCCATGTTGGGGAAATTTTCAACTATAATCTCTTCAAAAATTTTCTCATACCCTTTCTTTTTCTCTTCTTCTGAGGCCCCTATAATTCAAATGTTGGTGCGTCTGATATTGTCCCAGAGGTCTCTGAGACTGTCCTCAGTTCTTTTCATTCTCTTTACTTTATTCTGCTCTTCAGAAGTTATTTCCACCATTTTATCTTCCAGCTCACTGAATCATTCTTCTGCTTGAGATATTCTGCTATTGATTCCTTCCAGAGTATTTTTAATTTCAGTAATTGTGTTGTTTGTCTCTGCATGTTTATTCTTTAATTCTTCTAGATCTTTGTTAATTGATTCTTGCATTTTCTCCATTTTTCTTCAAGGTTTTTAATCATCTCTGCTATCATTATTCTGGATTCTTTTCCAGGTAATTTGTCTATTTCCTCTTCATTTATTTGGACTTCTGTGTCTTTAGTTTGTTCCTTCATTTGTGTAGTATTTCTGTGCCTTTTCATTATTATTATCATTTTTTTAACTTATTGTTTTTGAGGTCTCCTTTTTCCAGGCTTCGAAGTTGAACTCTTTCTTCTTTTTGGTTTCTACCCTCTAAGGTTGGTCCAGTGGTTTGTGTAAGCTTCTTATGGGGTGAGATTTGTGCTGAGTTTTTGTTTGTTTGTTTTTCCTCTGATGGGCAATGCTGAGTGAGGTGGTAATCCTGTCCACTGATGATTGGGTTTGTATTTTTGTTTTGTTTGTTGTTTGGATGAAGCATCTTGCAGTTTGCTACTGGTGGTTGGGTGATGCTGGGCTTATATTCTGGTGGTTTTCTTTGTGTGAGTTCTCACTATTTAATACTCCCTAGGGTTGGTTCTCAGGTAGTCTAGGGTCTTGGAGTCAGTCCTCCCACTCCAAAGGCTCAGGGCTTGATCTCTGGTCTGGAATAAAGATTATACAAGTGGTTTGTTATGGCATTAAGTGAGATTAAAAAATATCTGAAAATGAGAAACCAAAGATGTATTCTAGATAAAAGGCAGTTACAAAATCAGGCAAATAATAATTAAAATAGTGGAAAATACACATATACATATACACACATGAGCAAAGTCCAAACAGTCCAGTAAAAATAAAGTACAATATTTGACCTGGCAAACAAAGGAAATCAAAAATTATATTTACCACTTAAGAACAAAACTAA
>NW_011494956.1:3217458-3219780 GCF_000754665.1 Bison bison bison
TTTCACTTCTCACTTTCATGCATTAGAGAAGGAAATGGCAACCCACTCCAGTGTTCTTGCCTGGAGAATCCCAGGGTCGGGGGAGCCTGGTAGGAGGCCTTCTGTGGGGTTGCACAGAGTCGGACACGACTGAAGCAACTTAGCAGCAGTAGCAGCATACATTTATACATATACACACATAAACAAAGTCAGAACAGTCCAACAAAAATAAAGTACAATAGATTGACCTGGCAAACAAAGGAAATCAAAAATTATATTTACCACTTAAGAACAAAACTAACTAAAGCACAAACTGGAAAACAAAACTAAAGCAAGGTGCCAAGTGGGGAATAAAGCAATGAAAACAAAACTAAGAAATTTTTTGAGAGAAAAGGAAAGAAAGAAAAGAAATAACAATAGATATGCAAAGTTAAATAGAGGTAGATGAAGAAGATTTATATATATTAAAGATTAACTGCAAGGGCAAAGAGCAGTAGGAAAGGCAAACAAAGAAATAAATGTAGAACAAATATAATAGATTCAAAAAATTAAAAGTTAAAATTATAAAAAAGAGAAAAGATTTTTTAAAAACTGGAAGAATAAAGAAAAAAAAAAAAAGGAAAATTCCACAGAACTGCAAAAGCCCAACCTAGAGGTAGAAGTTTATAACAACAAGGAAAATTGTGACTGAATATACACTTATACATATACACACATTAGCAAAATCAAAACAGTCCAACAAAAATAAAGTAGAATAGATTGACCTGGCATACAAAGGGAACCAAAAATTATGTCTACCAGAACAAAACTAACTAATGCACAAACTGGAAAACAAAACTAAAGGAAGGTGCCAACTGGGGTATAAAGCAATGAAAATAAAACTAACAAATATATTGAGACTAAAGAAAAGAAAGAATAGATAGAAAAAGTAAAATAGAGGTAGATAAAGAAGATTTATATATATTAAAGATTAACTGCAAGGGGAAAAGAACAGTAGGAAAAGCAAACAAAAAATAAATGTAGAAAAATAATAAGATGTTTAAAAAGTTAAAAATTAAAATTAAAAAAAAAAAAAAAGAGAAAACAAAATTCCCCAGAACTGTAAAAGCTGAACATAGAGGCAGGGGTTTATAACAACAGTAAAAAACATGACTGAGAAAAAGAAAAAAAAAATCTCAAAAGTTTAGTTAGATTTCATAGTTTCAATAAAATCAACAACTACAACTGAAGGGGGATAAAAGGAAAAAAAGAAAAAAATCCAAAAGAATCTACAGAGCAAGTCAAAACAAGAATAATAAATATTTCTCTTGAGTCATTGCTGTCAGAATCCTTTCTCTCGCTGGGAGTCACAGTCTGCTTTACCTCCCTTGGGATGCCCTCTAACACTGTGCTGATCTCTGGACCTGCTGTGGGGACCACTCATATTCTAATCTGTTCCTACTCCTCTGTGTTCTTGCCTCTAATGTCCACAGCTATCAGAACTGGTGTCTTTTCTTTTGTGGGAGCTCTCAATGACCTTTTATATATTCCACAGACACAGAGTCTGCCTAGTTGATCATGTGGATTTAATCTGCAGCTTGTATAGTTGGTGGGAGGATTTTGGGTCTTCTTCCCTGGTGGCCAGATGGTAAAGCGTCTGCCTGCAATCCAGGAGACCTGGGTTCCATCCCTGGGTTGCGAAGATCCCCTGGAGAAGGAAATGGCAACCCACTCCAGTACTCTTGCCTGGAAAATCCCAAGGACAGAGGAGCCTGGTAGGAGCCTGGGGTTTCAAAGAGTCGGACATGACTGAGCAACTTCACTTCACTTCACTTCCTTAATCACACTGCCCCTGGCTTTCAATTGTGATTTTATTTTTACCTCTGGATATGGGTTGTCCACTGGGGTTTGCCCTGAGGCTGCCCTGGAGGACTTTGGTTTGTCCCTGTGAGGGCCAGCTATGGAGGTTGTGCAGCTGCTTGAGTCACAGGGGTTCTGGCAGCACCAGGTACTCAGGGGAGTTGGCGGCTAGGGCAGCAGGAAATATAGTGCTCTAGAAGGGAATGGCAGCTGGTATTGGCCAATACGCTCCCGTATTCTTGCCTGGAGAAACCCGCTCCCTGACAGAAAAGCCTGACAGGCCACAGTCCACACAGGGTTGCAGAGTTGGACACTACTGAAGTGACCTGCATGCATAGGCACAAGATTTTTTTGCCTGTGGCAGCTCTGCCCCAGTGAGAGTTGAGCATGAAGGTAGCGCAGCTGCTTGGCTAGCGGGGACCCTGGCGGCACCGAGTGTGCTGGGACACGGACTGCCTCCACCGCAGGAGTTATGGCCCTCTCAGAGTCTTTTATTGAGACTCT
>NW_011494956.1:3220302-3221324 GCF_000754665.1 Bison bison bison
CTTCTTTTAGCTTCTTCCCCGTCTATACCAGTGTCCACTTCATGTTTCCAGCTATGTTGAGTTCAGACTGGTAGCTACCATTGGGGAAAATAAGGTAAATTCACTGTTGGTTTGATGGTACTTCTAATTTGGTATTCTCCAACATTCCTGGTACTACTTACTTTTCAGAGCCTTGAAATAGATGTGACATGCATTCTGTTTAGGTTTTATAGCTTCATTCAGAGAAGGAAAATGAATGTGTTTATTCTAACTAGAATTGAAGTCTCTGTCCTAATATTAAATATTGAGATAAGAATTTAAGATAATCTTTCAAGAAAAGATGCATTGTGGCCATTTTAAAATTTAGCACAACCTATTTAGTCAACCAGTTTTAGGCCACTGAATGTTTTACTTTTAGTATGTTTGAGAGTATGAAGTCAAGTCTCACAGGACTTCAAGGAGGAAACCTAAATGTAGCCATTCCCTATTCATCTACTATCTATTGCCTTCTATTGGTAGAAAGCTCCAGATGGCATCACTCTAGAGTGTAAGAGTGAACTAAGACAAAGTAATATCAGAACCCAAGCAGAGATCCTGCTAGAAATGCTTCTCTGATCCTGGCATAGAAAATATATGACCAAAGCTATAACCATGAAGTTGCCATATAATTATGCCTCAAAAATCACACAGTCTCACTGTTCAAGCACCAGAATTCAACCACTATGTGAAGAAAGTTAGATGTTGAGATAGACTCCAAGCTTGTACTATATTCCTGCACAAGAGTGCTGTCATGTTCTCTCTTATTTCAGAGCTTAAAAAGAGAAAAGCCTTTAAATATCCAGAAATATACTATTAAATAAAGTAATGATACTTACATCATCATAAAGATCTAAATGTAAGACCAGAAACTTTAATAAAACTCCTAGAGGAGAACATAGGCAAAACACTCTCTGACATACATCACAGCAGGATCTTCTATGACCCACATCCCAGAATATTGGAAATAAAAGCAAAAATAAACAAATGGGACCTAATTAAACTTA
>NW_011494956.1:3221424-3222124 GCF_000754665.1 Bison bison bison
ACCTGGGTGGGGTCCTACTCTGTAGATCAGCATGTCAGTCACTTAAAGGAGCACCCATGTTGGGGTCCTACTCTGTAGTTCAGTGCATGGGGTGTTTGATGGGCCAGCCTCTCTATTGTTCAGCTGCCAATGCTGGCGTGTGAGGGGACAGAGGCTATGGTAATGGCTCCACCATTACCGTATGTGACTCCACATGCGACTCAGCAGTATTGCCTTCCTTCCTTGGCTGCCCGGCTTTCCTCCACAGGCATTTCCTACCACAGTCTCCTCCCTCACATCCCCTCGATCTGTCTCTCTGCAGTCAACAGCAGCCCTTGCTCTGGAATTGCTCCACAATCCAAAACTCCAGCTCCCAGCTGTTGCGCCTTCTAGGGGACCTGTGTCCCTGTCTGGGGTATGTATGGCTGCAGCAAGGACTGTCTGATTCTCATTCCATTTAGGCTGCAACAGATCAGCTGTTTCCCTCTCAGCCTTGTTTCTCCTCTGACTCAGACAATTGCCCCAATGTGGAGATCGGACCCCTGCTTCACAGTCCTACTAACAGTCCCGTTTTCCCCCATAGTTCCATCATCCTACCAAGTTTTGCATGGGTCTATATATTCTTTTCTGCTGGTCAGGGACTCCTGTCGGTTCTCAGCTGGTGTTCTGCATGCACTTCTGTGTCTGAAGGTGTATTCCTGATGTATCCATGGAGAGAGAT
>NW_011494956.1:3223411-3224344 GCF_000754665.1 Bison bison bison
ACAATGCGGGAGACCTGGGTTTGACCTCTGAGTTGGGAAGATCCCCTAGAGAGGGGAAAGGCTACCCACTCCAGTATTCTGGCCTGTATAGTCCATGGGGTCCAAAAGATTTGGATACAACTGAGTGACTTTCACTTGTGTCTTCTGCTATCCCATACACAAACTTAGCAACAACCTGATTCTTTAAAGAGATTATTCTATTAAAATTAATATTTAAGTACAGTTTACTTACTTAAGAGAGAGACCATAATTAAGTAACACCAAACTTTTTCACATAATTTTTATCTGTTTAAATGAATAGTTTCATTTAATTTACTGGAAAGTCTGCAAATATCTCTGGTTAACTTTCTCACTTCAAAGCACACAGATGCCAACAGACATGACTTTTTGCCTCTTCCAAATTCATATCTGAATATTTATTATGTGTCTTTGAATTTATTTTATTCCCTGGTGGGAGTTCGTTGGGACAGGAACTCATCATCACCATATTAATATATATACAGTCTTTTTTTTGCTTCTCTACTTCCAATGTTAGTGAAAGAGATAACATGCATTCTTTCTAAAGCTACTTTCTCAGCATTAGCTATGAATTCCATTTGCTGTTAACTCATCACAAACTTTAGTTAATTATTTGCTGCCTTTTTCTTATGGTCTTAATCTCTCTCTCCCTCTCTGTTCCTTCATTTGTTCTACCTGCTCAGATACAGCACTTGCTTAAAAACATCTTCCTTAACACAGTGGAGGAAGGAGAGGGTGGGGTGAATTGAGAAAGTAACATTGACATATATATACCATCATGTGTGAAATGATGCTTCATTTCACACATGATGTGAAAGTTGCTAAAGTTGATGTGGGAAGTTGCTAAATAACACAGGGATCCCAGCCTGGCACTCTGTGGTGACCTATGGACGTGGGGTGGGGGAGGGGAGGGGA
>NW_011494956.1:3224483-3225932 GCF_000754665.1 Bison bison bison
TGTGGAGAAAAGGGAACCCTCTTACACTGTTGGTGGGAATGCAAACTAGTACAGCCACTATGGAGGACAGTGTGGAGATTCCTTAAAAAACTGGAAATAGAACTGCCTTATGATCCAACTGCTGGGCATACACACTGAGGAAACCAGAAGGGAAAGAGACATGTGTACCCCAATGTTCATCGCAGCACTGTTTATAATAGCCAGGACATGGAAGCAACCTAGATGCCCATCAGCAGATGAATGGATAAGAAAGCTGTGGTACATACACACAATGGAGTATTACTCAGCCATTAAAAAGAATACATTTGAATCAGTTCTAATGAGATGGATGAAACTGGAACCTATTATACAGAGTGAAGTAAGCCAGAAAGAAAAACACCAATACAGTATACTAACGCATATATATGGAATTTAGAAAGATGGTAACAATAAGCCTGTGTACGAGACAGCAAAAGAGACACTGATGTATAGATCAGTCTTATGGACTCTGTGGGAGAGGGAGAGGGTGGGGAGATTTGGGAGAAAAAACAAAAAACAAAAAACTGAGCTCATACTTCATCCTAAGAGTATATATTTCCTCCTCTATTCAAAATCTCAGTGAACCGTTACAGTCACATGTTGTTCAAAATTTGCAGCCAAGTCCTAATAATTCTATTCTAAATTATCTTTTGACTCTTTTCTATTTTTTCTTAATCCCACAGCTATTTTCTTTGTCTGAGCCTTTACAGTTTCTTTTTCTTCTTTTTTTAAAATAATTTCTTCTTTAAATTACAGCACTGGTTTTCTTAGTGGCCTTCCAGTCTCCAGCCTTGATCTTCTTCAGTCCACTAGCCACAGTGCAGCCTTAGTGATTCTTCCAAGTGGAATACTGGATTGTATCATCTCCTTGTTTAAACCTTTCAGTGATCTCCCCAACCATTCAGGGTAAAATTGTGATTTCTTAGTGTAATATAAGTGTAATATACAAGGCTTCCTCTGATCTAATTCCTAGCATTTTCTTTATGAAGCCTCCTTTGATTTGCCTTCATGCTTAGTGACCCTCCTCCCAGTGCCCCTCCCCCAATATGGACCAAGTACTTATATTTTTACAATTCTATAATTAAATTGAAGAAAGTAGGGAAAACCACTAGACCATTCAGGTATGACCTAAATCAAATCCCTTATGATTATACAGTGGAAGTGAGAAAGAGATTTCAGAGCCTAGATCTGATAGATAGAGTGCCTGATGAACTATGGAATAAGGTTTGTGGCATTGTACAGGAGACAGGGATCAAGACCATCCCCATGGAAAAGAAATAGACAAAAAAGCAAAATGGCTATCTGGGGAGGCCTTACAAATAGCTGTGAAAAGAAGAGAAGTGAAAAGCAAAGGAAAAAAGGAAAGATATAAGCATCTGAATGCAGAGTTCCAAAGAATAGCAAGGAGAGATAAGAAAGCCTTCCTCAGTG
>NW_011494956.1:3226032-3226988 GCF_000754665.1 Bison bison bison
ATATATATATAGTATAATTACATATATTATATATATACATATATACACACACATATATACATATATATGTATTACACATATACATATATACACATATAATATATATATTATATATTATATAATTACATGTATATATATGTAATTATGACTGATTCAATTGTTGTAGGGCAAAGCCAATACAAAATTGTAAAGCAATTTTCCACCAGTTAGATAAATAAAATTTTCTTAAAAAGAAAAAAATCTTCCTTAGACATAGTTACTGGTATCCTTTCAGTTGCTGCTGTTTCTTTCTTTGGGAATGTTGACATTTGCTGTTTCACACTCTAATCTTCTATAAATTTAAAAATCCATAGCCACCTGGGTTTGTCTACAACCACTTAGAAATAACTCGTGCCCAAATCACTGATAATCAATAGTCACCTTTTTATTTTTTTCAGCTTTTATACTCTAAAGCATTTTGCTTGGTTGGTCACTCTTTACTATTATAAACTCATTTCTGGAAACTTATACCATAATCTCTTGGTTTTTCCCTTGGTCTTTCTGACTACTGTTTGTGTACATTTTGGACTCTACTTTTATCACTTTAATAATAGTGGGAAATTTAATAAAAGTAATAATACTTTTCTCGTTTTATTCCAGTCTCGTGGCTTCAGGTACCATATATGGATGACTCTCAAATCTACATCTATAATTCATTACAACAGAAGGAGAGAAGACATTCAGTCTTCTACTGGACATTACCCTTTGGCTATTCCATGGGAACCTCAAATTCAATGTGTACAAAACTGAGCTCATCCACTATGAGGTACCATTTCACGCCAGTCAGAATGGCTGTGATCCATAAGTCTACAAGCAATAAATGCTGGAGAGGGTGTGGAGAAAAGGGAACCCTCTTACACTGTTGGTGGGAATGCAAACTAGTACAGCCACTATGGAGGACAGTGTGGAGATTCCTT
>NW_011494956.1:3227344-3227685 GCF_000754665.1 Bison bison bison
CTATATGCAGGTCAGGAAGCAATAGTTAGAACTGGACATGGAACAACAGACTAGTTCCAAATAGGAAAAGGAGTCCGTCAAGGCTGTCTATTGTCACCCTGCTTATTTAACTTATATGCAGAGTACATCCAGAGAAGGCGATGGCAACCCACTCCAGTTCTCTTGCCTGGAAAATCCCATGGACGGAGGAGCCTGGTGGGCTGCAGTCCATGGGGTCGCGAAGAGTCGGACACGACTGAGCGACTTCACTTTCACTTTTCACTTTCCTGCATTGGAGAAGGAAATGGCAACCCACTCCAGTGTTCTTGCTTGGAGAATCCCAGGGATGGGGGAGCCTGGTG
>NW_011494956.1:3227893-3268920 GCF_000754665.1 Bison bison bison
AGATGACACCATCCTTATGGCAGAAAGTGAAGAGGAACAGAAAAGCCTCTTGATGAAAGGGAAAGAGGAGAGTGAAAAAGTTGGCTTAAAGCTCAACATTCAGAAAACGAAGATCATGGCATCTGGTCCCATCACTTCATGGGAAATAGATGGGAAACAGTGGAAACAGTCTCAGACTTTAATTTTTTGGGCTCCAAAATCACTGCAGATGGTGACTGCAGCCATGAAATTAAAAGACGCTTACTCCTAGGAAGGAAAGTTATGTCCAACCTAGATAACATATTGAAAAGCAGAGACATTACTTTGCCAACAAAGGTCCATCTAGTCAAGGCTATGGTTTTTCCTGTGGTCATGTATGGATGTGAGAGTTGGACTGTAAAGAAGGCTGAGCGCTGAAGAATTGATGCTTTTGAACTGTGGTGTTGGAGAAGACTCTTGAGAGTCCCTTGGACTGCAAGGAGATCCAACCAGTCCATTCTGAAGGAGATCAGCCCTGGGATTTCTTTGGAAGGAATGATGCTAAAGCTGAAACTCCAGTACTTTGGCCACCTCATGTGATGAGTTGACTCATTAGAAAGACCCTGATGCTGGGAGGGATTGGGGGCAGGAGAGAAGGGGACAACAGAGGATGAGATGGCTGGATGGCATCACTGACTCGATGGATGTGAGTCTGAGTGAACTCCGGGAGTTGGTGATGGACAGGGAGGCCTGGCGTGCTGGGATTCATGGGGTTGCAAAGAGTAGGACACTACTGAGTGACTGAACTGAACTGAACAATATAACTCTGTGTCATCACAGCCCTCACCACGTGTTATTGTCATCAGCTGTTTTTTGTTGTTGTTATTGCCATTTAAATAAGGCCTATGTCTAACTAATGTTTATATCACTATGTTTCTCCTGGGACATCAGTCCCTGGAGCACTGGGATGTTTATTGAATGCATGTCTGAAAGAACGAGTGAAAGATTTTGAAATCCAAATTGCAGGATTTAAGTTGTTGAGCAGGAAAATGGCAGGAAAATCACTGAAGAACACTAGATGATTAGATAAGATGAGGATATCTGGAAGTATGCAGAGATGGTGAGAAAACTGATAGCTAGGTTTTCTTGGTAATAGGTATGATGCCAAAAAGATCTAAAATGGTAGGTTGGGTAATATACAAAGTAACTAATAATTCCTTTTAAACTTAAATTATTAAAGCCCTAGGAAGCATTATATAATTGGCCTCAGAAAAAGATTACAGAATCGAATTGCCGTATTCTCAAAGTATGTATCCCAATTTTATATATTATATATATATGTATATAATATATAAATGCATTTGTAAACCTATATATACACATATATAATTTTTCTATCATAAATTCCATATATCTTAATATATATCATAATTAACATTGCAATGCAAAGAAAACCAGTAATACTTAAGCTGTATAAAACTTATGTGGTTGTAACTTTTTAAAACAAGCTTCTTTCTTTTATGTTTTAATTTTTCCCTAATGGGTCTTCTAGCTAATGGACTAGGAGTTGCCTGTTTGTTTTTATCTGTGGTATAAGCTCTATTTCCTTTATATGTGATTGTCAAATACTGCCACAAATGTGCTTTTAAAATTAAACACTTTGTTTATTTAGCTCATATCAATAGAAAGCTTAGAATAATTAAACTGCTTATGAAGTCAAGTTCAGAAAGCTAGTATTTATTTTCTTTAAACAGCCTAGAAGTGCAAATATGTCACCTTGTTGCAGGTACAGATTTGTACATTTGAACAGTATGATATTTTTTTTCAAGGTCTATTATTCTTCAAACAATTTTAAATATTTAAAAAACTATGAATTTTACTGTTCTAAGTTAAACAAATACTACAAAAAAAATTTTACCAATATTTGTGCCAATAGAAAACAATAGGTATTGCCTGTCAATCTCTGATTCTCAATGGTTAATTTAGAAGCTATTTTTATCTTTATTCTGTTTAGAGATGTCCTAGCATATGATTTTGACAAATAGATTTAACTTCAGCAAAAGAAGCTTATTTTATATTAATCTATGTATTTTGCTTTTCAACTGTTAAAGTGCTTTTCCCTTCTTTTTAATCCATATAAAACTATTAAGATTCTTTAAATGGCCCATATTCTATCTGCAGGTTGATTATTTACTTCAGTAAGCAGTAAAAAGCATTAACATTCTCTTAGAATCCCCAAAGAGTTCCCTAGTAGGCAATGAACACAACATTCTTGTTAATGACTTTGACTAACCAGTTTTATAAGGCTGTTGGATTTTGTGGTTACCACTTATTTTATAAACAATGTCTGCAGCACTTTGAAAGGCAAATAAGAATGGAGAATGACATTGAAACATGTATAATATTCTATAAGAAACGAAGCACCAGTCCAGGTTCGATGCAGGATACAGGATGCTTGGAGCTGGTGTACTGGGATGACTCAGAGGGATGGTATGGGGAGGGAGGTGGGAGAGGGGTTCAGGATGGGGAACACGTGTACACCTGTGGCTGATTCATGTTGATGTATGGCAAAACCAATACAATATTCTAAAGTAATTAGCCTCTAATTAAAATTAATACATTTAAATTAAAAAAAAAAGAATTTGCACCTTATTTTATCTACTACATCAGGATGAATGATTTTCTACTAAGAGAAGTGATATTCCAATGAATAGTTTTAGTATCATGTAGTTAAACTACAGACTTGCTCTTGAATTATTCCACAAAAGCTTTTCTTAAAATTCTTTTGTTTTAAAGCACAGATACAGTAAAACACACAAATGTATGGCTTAATGGATTCCTTTAAGGCCCATATCATTTTAACAATTACCCAGGTCAAAACTATAATTTTACTACTCACCACTGAAGCTCCTCGGTAACCAACTCCCAGTCATAATTCCTTCTCTCTCCCCAAAGTAGCTACTCTTTTTAGTTTTATAGTCACCATGTCCTTGTAGTTTTATCATTGAAATATTCATCCTTGACATTATAGTTTAATCTTTCACATTTAAAAAATTAAGTTTTAAATAAAGACTCGTTTAATCCATTTTCTTTCATCTTTTTCTCTTCTTTACAATTTATTTGTTGAGTTACTTGGGGAAACATTGATGGCAATTTTGCAAATTTTTCTGCTCTGTATATTCCCTGAAACTTGACAGCTGGATTCAGAGGCTTGATCAGACTCAGGTTTACTATTTTTGTGTTTTCTTTCATCAAAGACACTTAGTGCTGTTTTTCCCTCTTTTTCTGATGTTAGCTGCTGTGGATGCTCAGGGCCTAGACCTACTTTTTATTGGGAGTTGCAAACAGTGATATTCTAGTTCTATCATTCCTTTTTCAAATATTAGATGCATACAATAGATACTTTCCCTGATCTATTTGGTTACCTAGTAGAACAGTTCATACAAGAAAGTCAGGATGAATGCTTGATTCTTTCCCTTTAGTTGCCAGTTTTCTAAAAAATGGGTCAACTCCCTATTACCCTCAGGAAATGACCTATTGATATTAACTCAGATTAAAACATCTATTTTAATTGAAATTATTTTTGTGAAGCTCAAGCTATTGAATCATTGGCCACTGAAAGTCTCTGGAATTTGGCACCTGAGTTCTTCAACATGGGCCTTTTAGTCTTTGATAATTTCTTCTTTATCCAATATAATAATGTTCCAGGTTCTTCTTCCCCAGACCTGGAGTGACTTCCTTTTCTAAGAAGTGTTAGTTTTTCTTAGAAGTGAATGATATTTTAAGATCAGTGTCTAAGCACTAGGGAAACTTAGTCATTGTTTCTAGCCTTCTTCAATGCAGAAAACTAGTGTATTTTATGCTCACACTCCCTCACACACATATGTAGAATATATAAATATGTATTCTGTAGTATTGCATATGAATTAATATTAATTCATATGTGAGTGTGAGTGTAAAATACACTAGTTTTCTCTACTGAAGAAGGCTAGAAACAATGACTAAGTTTCCCTAGTGCTTAGACACTGATCTTAAAATATCATTCACTTCTAAGAAAAACTAACACTTCTTGAAAAGGAAGTCACTCCAGGTCTGGGGAACACACTCTCTCACACACACATATGTAGAATATATAAATATGTATTCTGTAGTATTGCATATGAATTAACATTGAAATTTTTTCCAGATTTAGGAATATAGAATTTTAATATATAACCTCCTTTATATTTTACATTTTTACTCTAAGCTGAGAATCCTCTTTGTCAAAGACACAAGATATGATAGAGTTGTTAGAATAACCTGTAGTGACTTTTGCCTTTGATATGCATTTTTTGGGGAACAACCAACATATAATGATCTCTCTTTAGGTATGCTGAAACTTATGAATGTTCTAGAAAATAAGTGCATTAAATTTGTCTTATGTTTCTTTACCAAGTTCCTATAATTTTATTCTTTGAGTTATTTTATATTTTAGCTCAAGACAAATTTTGCCATCTTTCTAGATAGCACCTTCTTTGATTTTCTCACTCTTCAGTTTCTTCAATGTGTTAGCCCCAAGAGGTTTTTCTATAATCCTATAAGAAGCATTTCCTTTAGAATGTCATCACCTTAGGATCTGTTTCCCAAATAAATATCAGATTGGTACCTGTTTTATGCCTTACTGAATATCGGATAGTCAAAGTAATTAGAAGTGAATTCTGTCACTGTGAGCAGCAGGAATTAAACAAATAGAAAATTAAATGATTGTGAAATAATAGCACAATTAGTGCTTTTGTTTGACTCAGGAAGGAGAGATTCCTATCAGTTGATAAATAGAATTGTCATTGTGGAAAACACTATTGGAATACTCTTTTCAACCTGCAATGCTGGGCTTTCCGAAATGTTTGCATTTCAATATGTTTTATTTAATATTTTAACTGACATGACTTGGTAATATTATTCACAAAGAGAAAGAAATAAAGTAACAGAATCCTTACATTTGTTATTACAATCAGCCAGAAGCATTCCCATCATAAAAGTTCAGCATAACAACTGTAACCAGTTGACTTCAATAGAGACCAAGAGGTTATTTCCATTTTCTGAGATAAGGATTGCTTTCTTTTATAAAAATCCAATTAAAATCACTTTAACAATTAACTCTGGACTGATGACTATTTTACAATTTAGCTCTTCAGTATTTTTAAGTTGAACTTTCCCAAATTTTATTTTAATTATATTCATGTGTATACACACACACACACACACACACACATGCATATATATATATATGACTTTTAATCCTAAAATTTTTAATATTTTTGTTACATCAAGTAAAGAGGGATGGGTTTATACTTGCAATTACTGTAGAAATTTGTTCTGAGTACTAACATGTGCCTAAGAAAGAATGTAGAAAAGTGTATTAAGGGCCTTTTGAGGAGGTGTCCTGAGTCTGTCCCTCCCAATGATTGATACCACCTTCCAACAATGTACTTTTATATGGTGACCTGGCAGCCACTGAGCACCAGCAGGAGAGTCAGCCCTGAACACTAAGAATGACACCTTATGAACTCCAACGTGCTCTTTGAGGTCTCAAAAATGTAAAAACAGGTTAAAAAAATAACTTGAAAAAAGTTTTTAAAAGTTTAAAGCAAGTCTAATATGTTTCTTCTCAGCTAAAGGTTTTCTGTATTAGAAACAAACCATTCCATAAAATGCACACTGATGGTGTTAAAGTAACATGACAATTGCAATAAGCTCTCCCATAGTACGACAGCAGGACACAATTTTTTTTATCTCTCTCTTTAAAGAAAACCCTCATAGTGTCATTATTTTAAAAGGGAATACTGGTAAATGAATGATAAAGGGAATTTTTAAATATCAGAGTGACTTCAAAAAATTTGGTGATGGATTTGAGATGGTTAAAATATAATTAAAAAAAGAGTTATTGGGAGTTATGCCAACAACTGCTTGGTGCTGAGTAGATATCAAAGACAAAAATGTAATGTAAGCAATGATTGATTAGTGTGGAAAGGCCTCATTTCTTTCATCTTTTTGTTTTTTGTGATAAACAATTTCTAGTTATCACGATGCATAAAGAAAGTTATGGGGATTTACATTGGATGTGATGTCCTCAATTAAATAGCTGAGCCTCTAATTTCTCAGTTGACATAAATGAGGTTCAGGAAAATGAGGTGACTTCCCCAAGGTCACACAGGTAGAGACATGATTAGCAACCAGGATATCTGAGTTCCCCCTTTTGGTGCTATTTTTCTCAGACTCGATGACCTTTAAAAGATGCATCTGCAGACTCAAAACGCTATGGATAAGACAGATTGGTGTAGACACAGGTAGGAATCAAGCCAGGGATTAGCAAAGCCCTCAGAAAATATAATAGCATTTACCCTCTTTGAAAGCATTAAGTTTCAAATATTTAAGGCATTATGGCATTCAACTAAAATATGCCTACAGGCCAGCCAGTTGCCTTTTTGATACTCTGGGGGTTTCATTTTTTAGCTGCTTAGGTAAATTATTGAAAATGGGTTCACATAATTATGTTTATAAACAGACATACAATTTCAGTTAGAGGTTAGAAATATTTTTTGGCTGTGGAATAAATTGTAAATAAAAGAGCACTGAGTAGATGATGGTATACCTATCCCTGAAAGGCATGTAGGACATCTGTTTACCTAGTCGATCAGGTCTATCTAGTCTGTGTCAATCAGAAATTTCAAGAGTTGATCACTTTGCTGTAGGACCGAGTGGTCCCTGGCAGAGATGGAAAGCCTCCTGTTTTTCAATGTTATAAAAAACAAAGCTTTAATGGTTGAGAACCTGCCTATAGAAGGTAAATAATGGTTCAGCATGTTTTATTAGCTATTTTTATAAACTGAATTTCCTATGCGAATACAAATACCTTAGTCCAAAGTCCTATAATCAAAACCAAACCTCAAAATATTTAGTTTTCATGTCAAAACTTTAGAATTTGTTCATATCTATTTTCACCATGAGACATGTCCTTATTATAACATGAACCTTTGTGTCGATGTAAATTCAAAGCAGTGGTTTTATTGATAGCTTTTATTCAAGAATAAGCAGAAAGGGAGAGAGAGGTATGATAAATGTTTAGTGAATGTATTGGCATTTTTTACTTAAAACAAGACTTTGGAGATGTGAAGCAGTAAGATAAGGAAATTAAAGAATGGACTTGGTTGGGGAGATGACATGAACTCACAGGAAAAAACAGCAATAGATGTATCTGAATCAGAAGCGTCATATGTGTACCATGATGTTATGGATATTAACATAACTGAAAGTGTACTTCATCTTGACAAAAGCTAGGAAGGTTTTAGATAGGGGAAAAATTGAGGCTTAAAGGGGGAAGGTACCTTCAAAGGCATAACCACGGGAAGCCATTTGAGGTGTCAGGGATATGGGAAAAACATCCCTTTATCCAGAGCGTAATGTACCACTAGAGGCATAAGAAAGACATCTACAGGTCTGGGACTTTTCAAACATTCTTTTGCTTGAAATAAATTTCAAGGTATTAAGGTAATTCTTATCTTATTGACTCAGGAAACTGAGTGAGGCTCAAGGGAGGTGAAAAGATTTGTCTTGGAGTTCTGGGTCCAAGACTAGTATTCTTTGCATGGAATAGACCTTTGTGTGAAATTGGGCTGGGAATATAGGACCCTTTGTTTTGATTATCTCCTAGGCACCCTGCTGGTGATGAGGGATCCCCACCCTACTGTTCTGGGGATGGCCAAGCATACCACCCTAACCACCAGACATATGAAATTGACAGAAGTTTAGTAGTCACATAAACTCTCAGCCCAGGAGAGGACTTTGACACCACACATGGCTACACAGGGGCTTGCACTCAGGAAACAGATTGAACAAATCAAGCAGGGGCTGTGGGAAAGAGGCTCTCTAGCAGTAAGAAGGCAATGTGTGCCCTGGGTCCCATGGGAAGCTGTGATTGGCTACTCTGAATAATTCCAAAGGTTGGCAGGGAAGAGAAACCTGCTCTTCAGCGATGAGCAGGAACTGTTTTTAGTCCATTTGATAAGGGGTATTCAGCTAGCAGACATTATACACAAGAACAGAGTGAGGAGAGGAATTTGAGGTTAGGTTGTTTTGAGACTTTTCTGGTTTTGGATGTGAAGGCAAACATACTATTATTAATTGAAGACTTTCTTATCATACCTTTATGAGACTGTTGGCCATTTTATCTTTCTAAATTTTTCATATTCCTCAAAAAGAAGTATGGTGTGTGTGTGTGTGTGTGAAGGTAGGAAATCCTGACTATTTCCATGTGTGTTAGACTCCCTTTATATTCCTGGCACTTCTTCTCTTCCTATAATTTTCTTGTTTATCTGCAGAAGCTTTTTTCTTATGGATTATCCTCAAAGAAGGTAAACTCCATAAAGGCAAGGGACCTTTTTAATCATTTTATTTATTTCTGTATTCCAGTGCCTGTTATTGTCTCTGGCATATAATGGATGCTCAACAAATTCTGTCAAGAAGAACAAATAAGTATAAATTGTAGATATTAAGATATTTTTATTTAATGCTGAATCTTTCCTCAGTCAGATTAATATACCAAATATGTGACATGGGTCTTTCCTGTACCAGCTTCTGTTTTTAAAATACTGTTGCTACCATTAAATAACATATTTTGGAAGAGGGGACACATTAATAAAAATACAGCTGTAATACTTGATGACAATATCTATGAATACAAAAAAGCAGAGGGGTTTGAGGCCTTAAGGTGAAATTGTTCTTGAATAATCAGAAAGAAAGTCACAATTGTTTTTTTCAATCCAGATAAAGGAAACTTTCAACTTCCCTTAGTTACATACTCCTGTTTTCTGTACTCTTAAAGACAGGGAATATCAGCAAAGATAATCTTAAATCTCTTTTGATGGAGTTTAAGATGAAGGATAAATTGCCAAATTTAGTTTCTTTTTAGTTCTTATGACTTTTGTCTGCATACTAAATGTTGTAGGAAATGAAAATGAAACAATAAATAATGAGATGTATCTAACATATGTAGATACTATTTGCTACCTGGTTAATTTATAACTGTCAGATATATTTGTGGATCATTCAGAATGGATCTTATGGGGTAGATGGATTGTTAAGTGCCTCCCTCCTTCCCAGAGAGTTAAAAATATTTTCCCCATCTGTCCCTGTGCACATTTCAGAGGTCTGTGTTTACAAATAGATTGTGGAATCTGAGATCCCGTTCAGTATAATTCCAATTCCTTTATGGCCCTTTTTATATCCTTTAGCAATACAGACTAGTACAGAACCATCACCAAAAGGTAGGTTTATGTCCTCATATGTATCCCTGGTTTCCCCTGTTTGAAAATTTAAGCAGGAAATTTATAGGATTTAAGTCAAAGTGCTCTATTGGGAGTCTTAACAGTCTTTATGGTGTGATAGAAACATATTGAGGCTGTGTTCCTTCTGTTTGAAGGCGGTCTTGGGATTTTACTGTTTTATAAATTAAAGAAAGGGATTGATATCATAAATTTATCCTAGAATTCAGTAAAGGTGAGAGTGATTGCTAAAAAAGAGACAACAGTGTAAAAGAGGCTTTTATATTATTCTGCAATATTGGCTGTCTGTTTTTTTCCCCTGGGTTAAAAATACATCGAATAGGTTGGTGCCAACTTCATTAACGTTTACTGGGGAGGGGTTATGTTCCTAATTGGATATAAATCCATTTATTTTATGTTTTAAGTATGGCCTTTATGAATGGAGTATACACTTAAAATCTTTAAAATAGTAGTGATATAAAGAATAAGAAGTTTTGTTTATTTTCCTGTGTTTGTGATCCGTTTTTTTTTTTTGAACACAGTTATTTATTTATTTTTAATTTTATTTTATTTTTTAACTTTACAACATTGTATTGGTTTTGCCATATATCAAAATGAATCTGCCACAGATATACATGTGTTCCCCATCCTTCTTTTGACTGAATTTTTGTTGTTATTGCTTTTAGGTTAGAAGGAAGTCATGCAGGTAAACCAGAGAGGGAGTTGTTGCAGGGGGAGAAGATGTTAAAGCCATTAAATTGATCCTATGCTTTTCTCTTTTTTTAAAATTTTATTTTATTTTTAAACTTTACATAATTGTATTAGTTTTGCCAAATATCAAAATGAATCCGCCACAGGTATGCATGTGTTCCCCATCCTGAACCCTCCTCCCTCCTCCCTCCCCATACCATCCCTCTGGGTCATCCCAGTGCACTAGCCTCAAGCATCCAGTATCGTGCATTGAATCTGGATTGGCAACTCGTTTCTTACATGATATTTTACATGTTTCAATGCCATTCTCCCAAATCTTCCCACCCTCTCCCTCTCCCACAGAGTCCATAAGACTGTTCTATACATCAGTGTCTCTTTTGCTGTCTCGTACACGGGGTTATTGTTACCTTCTTTCTAAATTCCATATATATGCGTTAGTATATTGTATTGATCCTATGCTTTTCAAAGACTTATATATTCTTGATTTATTTCTTTAATACTGTTTTACATGTCAGAGTCAAAATTTGAAATGACATTTTAGTGCTGTCATTCTCTGCTTCTCTTTCCCTTCTCAATCACCTCCTCTTTCTTCTGCTTATTTATATATGTATTTTTATCATGTACCCTAGTGACTGCTAATGCATAGAAACTACTTTTGAGATTATCAAATTAAACTTCCTAAAACTTTATTTGCTTTTGTCCTTTACCCATAAAATAACTATTAATTCCTTGATTTCTTTATAGATGGCTGCTTTACATGTAAATTATTTATACTATTCAGTTTTTGTATATTTTTCTTTTGAAACCAAAATTAAATGGTAACTTTTTCCTTCAGGGTTAATTTTGGGGCGATGTGGTTTTCCTCTCCACAATTATTCTTTTATGCCCTCTAATGGCAGCCTGAGGAAACTCCTATTGGACACAATTTTAAGAAAATAAACTTACAAAAATAAATAAGAAATCACTCAAAGATTTTAATATAAATAACTTTCACACACCAGGCATTCTTGCTGTGGGAAAAGGACCATATGTTCATTTATGAAACTTTGGAAAATGGATCTTCTAGTTGATTAGCCAGGATTTCTAAGGAATTTCTTTATTTGGATGATTATTTTTAAAACTCTATTTCCAGTTGCAGTTAAAATTCTTATGTGAGTCTACTAAGGTAATAGATATTTTCCCAAAGTGTTAATTTGCTTTAGAATTAGTAAATATATAGGTTTGCATATTCATGCATAGATACCTACACTATCTTTACGAACTGGCTTTGTGTTTATATTAGGTATGAATGGGGATGAGGAATGGGAAAATTCAAACATTTCTTTGAAGGCTTATGGCATTTCCTTCAATGCCATTACAGAATAAATTTGGACTATAGTAACAAAATACCATCTCTTCTTACTTTTTTAGTCATAAATGTTTAGAGAATACCTGATGGAGTAGGCCTGAGTCTCAAACATCAATTGGTTGGAAAATGGACTTTTCCCCTGAGCATGTCTTGCTTTATGACCCTTTGTTGGTTGTGCCAAAATAATTACACTCAATTCTCAAAATTTTCTAGAAGTTTTTCTTGCCTATAGTGTTAACTTGGAATAATACTCATAAACATTGATATAACTAGACATTTTAAGCATATACTCTAAAATGATACATTCATAAAATTTGTCTCCTCATAAAATTTAAAAGTTCTATGATATGATATTCTACCAAATATTGGAGTATTCTCTAGAATTATGTACAGATATAAAATAGGCTGAATACATAAAAGTTCTTTGAGCCAGGGTCTGTAACGCTGATTATAACAGCTTCTGTTCATTGAACACTTGCAATGTTCTAGGATCTCTATAGCTCACTTCTAGTCTTTACCTCAGTTCTACAAAAAGAAGTCATGGTTCTCATTTAGACTCATGAGAAAATTGAGGCTAAAAGAGCGGGAATCACTTGTACAGGGTCACAGTGATATCAAGAGGCAGAACTGGGTTTCTGACTCAACTGGTATCTTTGTGAAAAGGTTGTACAAGGGGCCAGAATAGAGACTTCAGTTTGATTTTTCATTTTCCGCCTACTGCGCTTCATGAATTTTGAATGATCTTCACCTTTAAATGTGTACTTGTATTTGGAATAATAGACAAGGTCTGCAATAGAGTTTAATGAATCAGTGCTTTGCTATTTAGCAGAGGTTCAGATTTGGTTTAGGCTGCTTCCTAAATGTGAGACATCCAGTGTATTAAGTAATTTCTTTCCATCTATTGAAAAAGATAGTAGCAACACTATACTATAGACATGTAGTGTCAGGAAAGTTAACTCTGGGGAGAAGCAAGAGGGTGGTTACTGAAAGGGGCCCACAGTTCGCTTCTGGAGTGCCACTGCTAATTGATGACCTGGGTCACAGATACATGAGATGTGATGATTCATTGATCTGTTCATTTCAGTTTTAAAAAGCAAAACAAAACATAGAATAATAGTAACCATGTCAACAGGAGCTTTGTGAGGATTAAATAAGATATAAAAAGCTCATAAAACTCTTTATAAATGACAACTATCACTTTTGTTGATATTTTTGAATTCTGCTGTCTTATTTTAAGAATTATTAATCTTTAAAAGTAGGTAATAAAAGCTTAGTTTATATGAATATGATTGTCTAGGTATCTCTTTATAGCTGTAGTCATTGCCATTTAGGCAACATTTTATTCTATTTCACCTTTGAATAAGTGAAAATACAAAAACAAATTTTGTTCCTTGTTAAGAAGCGAAATTCAAGGTTCTTATTTTGACTCACAACATTTACTTTAGTACTATTATTTTCAAAATGTAAAATCCCAATAAGCTGCTGCTCAACTAACGATATTACTTAATGCAACTGAATCTTTAGGCCTAAAATGAAGTTTCTTTACATACAACTCTAGGTTTTGTACTGGTTTGGAACATAGAGAAAGATGGAAGTGTTTGATGAAATTGGGCAGAGAAATCCTGACTGAGGAAGTTGGAGGACTACCAGGTATGTACCTTACAGAGCACTTTAACCATGTCATCGTACTAGAAACAACAATGCCTGTTGGAAAGGTGAGATTTTTTAATCACCCCATTTTGTGGATGAGAATACAAGATTTAACAGTAGCTAAATAGCTTATCAGTCACACAGCTAATAAAAGACACAGCTAGATGTTTACTATCAGAGCCGATCACAAATGGCCTTCCAATGGCCTTCTTACTGCTCCATGAGGCCTTTTCTATTTTAAAAATGGTGCTAGTGGTAAAGAACCTGCCAGACAATGCAGGATACTTGAGAGATGTGAATTTGATCCTTGGGTCAGGAAGATCCCCTGGAGAATGCAACTTACTCCAGTATTCTTGCCTGGAGAATCCCATGGACAGAGGAACCTGGTAGGCTACAATCCATGGAGTCACAAAGAGTCAGACATGACTGAAGCAACTTAGCAGCAGCAGCAACTCACAACTGGCCTGACATAGAGGAGACACAGAATATTGCTTCAACAAAGCTCATTGGAAGGAACCAAGGAAGAATACCGAAAATGAAACTTTCTAATATTTAAAACACAGCTAACCTTCTTTCCACACACTAGCTTCCTGAAGAATCATTCCTTTGAAAGAATCGTCTTATTAACAGTCATTGAATGACAGAGAATTAACAAGTTGCATAGTGAATTTTTTTTTTTTCTGGATTCCAGGGGTACCCGAATGATAATGCTATTATTGTAAGTAGGGTTGCATGTTGCTTTATGGTATGTTACCATATTGCTGCTGCTAAGTCGCTTCAGTCGTGTCCGACTCTGTGCGACCCCATAGATGGTGGCCCACCAGGCTCCCCTGTCCCTGGGATTCTCCAAGCAAGAACACTGGAGTGGGTTGCCATTTCCTTCTCCAATGCATGAAAGGGAAAAGTGAAAGTGAAGTCGCTCAGTCATGTCCGACTCTTCGTGACCCCATGGTCTGCAGCCTACCAGGCTCCTCCGTCCATGGGATTTTCCAGGCAAGAGTACTGGAGTGGGGTGCCATTGCCTTCTCCATGTTACCATATTATTGCTCCCCTAATCTGAATAAATTACATTTTCTTCATTTTATATCTGAAAAGAGGAGTAGTGGATCACTTGCTGCCATCCCTTCTAAGTATGCAGCTGTCTTATTGATTCCTCCTGGAGGAACTTGCTGACTTCAATAGGTGATCTAAGAATAAAGGAATTTAGCTGTTCATAGTCCTCAAGGGCAGAAAAGTACATGTCTTCTTTATCCTCCAGCCATGCAGACCTCTACACATTTTTCATAATGCATCTGGTTTCTCCATTTGAGACTTTCTCTTATCTCCAAGTACGTTGTAGCACTTCCCCTTTGGGGCTGCAGTTTGCTGCCTCAGCAAGCTAACTGTAAAACTTAAAACTTTTATGTTTAATAGTGTGAGGCCACTTGGGTCTTTCTCCTAAGTGATGAATATGATAAAACATGGCATTTTCCTAGTTTCTGGTACTCTCTACTGGTTTTGGATTAGAGTAGAAAATAAGTCTTAAAAAAGTCCAGATTTTAGAACATAAGATTCTACCTGTTATTGGAAACTTAAAGAAATGAGCTCACTGGTATTTTACCCTGGTTTTAGAAACATCATTATTAGCTTGGTGGTATGGAATAAGGAGGAGGCTTAATTAATCATTGTAGAATAGAAAGAACAATGAATGTGGAGTAAGAGGTGCTAGTTTCCAGTCCTAGTCCTGCCATTTGATAGCTTTGGAAAGTTACTTGCCCCTCTAACTCTTAGCTTCATTTATAAGTGTGTAAGTATCTGCTGTGTCTGACTATTTGCAACCCCACGGACTGTGGCCTGCCAGGCTCCTCTATCCATGAAATTCTCAAGGCAAGAATACTAGAGTGGGTAGCCACTGCCTTCTCCAGGGGATCTTCCTGACCCAGGGGTCAAACCCAGGTCTCCAGCATTGCAGACAGATTCTTTGCCATCTGAAAGAAGGGAAAGCCCCAACTTCATTTATAAAATGCCACAAATAATTTCTTATCTTACAGGTTCTCAGGGTGGTCTCACAAAGTCGTATTTGGATACATTTTACATATCACTTTTCTATAAAACTATGAAGTATTGCTATTTTTTTCAGATAACCATATATATATATATATCTTATTTTTAGAAATCCAAGTAGCTTTACTATTCATGTGTACCAAGAGTTTAAAAAGATGTACCAAACCCAGTTAAATGAGTAGCATGGTGTTAATATTCAGGAGAGTTTCCCAATTTCCATGTTTTGAATAATTTTAATATTTGGAAGGAAAGTTATGACCAACCTAGATAGCATATTCAAAAGCAGAGACATTACTTTGCCAACGAAAGTCCATCTAGTCAAGGCTATGGTTTTTCCTGTGGTCATGTATGGATGTGAGAGTTGGACTGTCAAGAAGGCTGAGCGCTGAAGAATTGATGCTTTTGAACTGTGGTGTTGGAGAAGACTCTTGAGAGTCCCTTGGACTGCAAGGAGATCCAACCAGTCCATTCTGAAGGAGATCAGCCCTGGGATTTCTTTGGAAGGAATGATGCTGAAGCTGAAACTCCAGTACTTTGGCCACCTCATGCGAAGAGTTGACACATTGGAAAAGACTCTGATGCTGGGAGGGATTGGGGGCAGGAGGAGAAGGGAACGACAGAGGATTGAGATACCTAGATGGCATCACTGACTCGATGGATGTGAGTCTGAGTGAACTCCATGAGTCGGTGATGGACAGGGAGGCCTGGTGTGCTGCGATTCATGGGGTCACAAAGAGTGGGACACGACTGAGCGACTGAACTGAACTGAACTGAATGTTTTGACCTGGCCTTCAGGCCGGTCTTAGGGTAGCCAGAAACCTGGCCCTGAGAAACCACATACAATTACTCGTGTGCTGTGCAAATTCTATAATTTTCTGTATATACTATGGTGTGGGAAAGTTGGGAGACCCTTCCAGGATGATTAAAAATCAAAGAACATATATCTCTTGTTTCTTTGAAGGATATAATCTGATAGAGCAGCACAGTGGGACTTCTCAGGAGGTGCTAGTGGTAAAGAACCTAACTGCCAATGCCAAGGCAGGAGACGTAAGGGACGGGTTTGTTCCCTGGGTTGGGAAGATCCCACTCCAGTATTCTTGCTTAGAAAATCCCTCAGACAGAGGAGCCTGGTGGGCTATAGTCCACAGGGTCACAAAGAGTTGGACATGCTGAAGCGACAACATGCAGAGCAGCATAGTAGATGGTTCAGATGGCTTAAGAGCAATTACAAAGCACAGTATTGAGTTTAAAAAGCTAAAGTACTATTTGGATGTCATTGTAATGGGGAATCGGAGAAGGCAATGGCACCCCACTCCAGTACTCTTGCCTGGAAAATCCTCCTCCAGGGGATCTTCCTGACCCAGGAATCTCAGGGCTAAAGAGTTGCACTGTGAACATTTGGATGATAGCCATGACTGTTATACTGAAGAGTTTGGATTTACCACCTGTATTAATTTCCTATTAGTGCTGAAACAAATTTCATAGCTTAAAACTATTTACATACATTTTAGTTTTGGAGGTCTGCAGTCTAAATAGGTTGACTAGATTGTGTTCCTTCTGGAGGCTCAAGGGGAGAATCCATTTCTTTGCTTTTAAGGCTTCTAGATGCCACTTGAATTCTTGGACTCATGATCCTTTTGTGTGTCACTGAGGCCTCTGCTTATGTCATCACATTTCTATCTCTCTGATTATGGCCCTCCTGGGTGATTACATTGGGTCCACACAGATAATCTAGGACAATTTCCCAATCCCCAAATCCGTAATTGAGTCACATTGCAAAGTCCCTTTAATCATTTAAAGTAACATATTTGCAGGTTCTGGGGACATCTTTGGGAGAGGATATTATTTACTCTATCACACCACTATAGTTGATGTGTAGTGATAGGTCTTGAATAGGTGATTTTTGTTTCTTATATAGAATATTGTATTTGTCTATAGTTGTGTGTGTGTGTGTGTAAGTAATGACTCACATGCATATGCCCAAGCCCAGGCAATATTGCCTTCAAAAAAAGTGTTTTACGTCTAACCAGATATACTATAAATTATGTGAATACTTGAATTGTATAAATGGATTATATCAATTTTATTCTCCACAATGTTTATTCTCTACTGAAATGTCTGGCACATATTAGATTAACAGTGCTTCAGTGAAGTGATACTGAGTCAGTAATTAGCCTCTCTATGGCAAGAAAAATGGTATTTGTCAACCAGCTAGAATAAGTCCATTCTATCATATGGATGATTTAGATGCGTAGTTCAAGGAATAAAAATCTGTGTGGACAGCAAAGATGGTGGATAGATGGCCATGACAGATGAAGCTCACCATTTTGCCCTCGGTCTCATACCTTATCACACTGTGATGTTATCATTGATTTACTTGACAGCTTAGCCCATCTAAACTGCAAGCAACTTAAATTAGCTCTTCCTCCTCCTCCTCTTTTCCCTCCTTCCTTTCACCCTTCTCCATCTTCCATGTTTGGTGCATAATGTACTTTTTAAGACCATAGTAGATTCCTTATATAGCTTCTCTATAGGTCAATGACTAATTATAAAATATAGTGATGAAAAAGTCCCATTTATATTAGCAAAAACATCTGCAAATAAACTTTGTATCTAAAATAAACTTTTATAGACTATAAAAGATGAAGAAGTTCCTGCTTAAGAAGTTTCAATAAAATTAAAACTCTAGTCCTGACTAAATTAATGTACAAATTTAAGGCATTTCCAAGCAAAATTTCAAGGGGTTATCTTCGTAATTTGACAAAATGATTGAAATGTGTATATGAGAGAATAAATATATGAAGGAACCAATTTTATAAAAATTAAGAGGGATACTTGTATTACCAGACATTAATAAGTAATATAATGATATTAACCAAATATAATAATGATAGGACAGAAAGAATCCTAAAATAAATGTGTGTGAATACATATAATATTATGTTGTAGAATTTCAAATTAGGCTGATGTTGGGAGCCGGCGTGAGGACCTCCACCCATGGCAAAGGTCATGAGGAAGGAGGCTCAACATACGCAAAGGCGGGATCGAGCCTCAGGAGTCCCACTGGAAATTCTCAAGCATCTACCCCCAAAACCAGAGTCTGCCTACTTTACTACTTTGTGCTCTCACCTACACCTCTGACTTTATGGGGGGCTGTCCCCCCCACCTCTTTCGGAGAAGGAGTTAACTTAGAGCTCCAGTTAATAAAAACTCCTGGGCGTGACAAGAGTGTTTTAACCTACAAACTCCTCTGAAGGTTCTCTAGCCTGCCTGACAGGCTTGTCCGGCCACATGTGATTGCTCACAGCCTCCCAACCATGAGAGGCACGAGATGCTTTAAACCTTCTAAAAACAGGTTCCTTAGAAAAGTTAGAAAACCATTAGTATAAGTATAGTGGGCTGATTAGAAATTGTATTGGTGAAGGGTTTTTCGTTTGTTGAGCCAATGTTTGTTGCTAAGTCTCCACATCCCCTGCCCTTACACACATTAATGAATATATAGAAGAAATAAGTATTAACCTTTGATATTAATCACGTTAGACCTTAGGCTAAGTAAATTCTTTCCTTAATTAAAACCTACTACATCCTCACCCTATAGGAATGTAACTTTATCTGGTACCTTTGGAAGGTGGAGTGTTTTTTAAGAATAATCACCCCTGGAGAAATAAGTGTCCTGGTTGACTGACCGCTGTCACAAGGAAAGGGTCATAAATTGTCAGCAGGCCCCGTGGCCAGAAGATGATGTAACACCCCTAAGACCTCTGTATACATTTGTATGAAGCACCTGACTTTGATAAAAGTCAGGACTGCTGACCCTGTGTGACTTTTGCATAACATCTCAGTGTATAAAAGTAGACCATGGAAAATAAAGAACTGGAATCAGTTTCTCGAAATACTGGTCTCCCCATGTCGCTCTCTTTCTCAAACTCTGGCTGAGTATCCATCTGGAGCGCGGAACCCACCAAGCTTACTAATTTTGCCTGGGCTTCTAAGATCCAACCGGGGAGGCCTCAGTGTCTTCTCTCCTTCGGGAGAATGGAAGGACGCCTGCGGCCTACGTAAGTGGTGCAAACTTCTTGTCTTGAAGTTTTATTGGTCTCCTGCATAAACCAAGCTACTCAGCCTCTTTTCTCCACTGAATTTTCCTACTGAGCTATCCTCATTCTATTACTCTTTACATCTCTAATTAATATCTAGTTGAAGCTATTGTATCCTGATCCTCACCAATGCTGTCCCCGCTTCGAACTCCCTGGATCAGCCGGGGCTAGACCTCGGCAGGCTAGATCATTCAGAAAATAGTTTTGTGACAGCTGGCTAATTATATAGGACAAAAATTAGATCCCTAACTCCCACCGTAAGAAAAACTGCAGATTACCATATTTTGGATATTAAAACACTAGACCTAGTGAATAAATATATCTTGTAGTGGAAAAAGCACTTACAAACAGGCTATTTTTACAGAAAATCATATTGTAAAAGAGTAGTAGATCTGATTATGGAATAGGGCCAGATAAATGTGATTAATTTGAGATTCTGTTTAGTTTAGGCAACCCAGCTTTTCTAGATCATCAAAGAGGAGCTTGTAATTTTGTCAGCCCAATTTAATCTGCCATCCCTTTTTAGAGGAGTTGCATATTTTTCTTTGGAAAGAGTCAATGGTATAATAAACTTGAGAGCAAGAGAGTGCACACACTGAGAGCTGGGGAAGTGCTTAAATGGTAGAGGAGGAAAGAAGTGGGGAAGGGAGAGAGAATTGAAAAGAGGGGGTGGGGGGGGGGAGGGGAGGGGAGAAGGAAAGGAAAGCTCAAGCTCAAAGATCTTGACTGTGGAAAAGTTTGTTTTGGAAGGTTTATAGCATATGCCACTCAGACAGCTGCCATGTTTGAATTAGACTGGGCAAAAGAACTAACTCCAGGCTATGATACATGGGGTGACAACCCATCCAGAGCTGCATGCTTTAGTGCAGGGGTGCAAATACCTCAATATATGTCTTATCTCCAGTGTGTGGAAGAGAAAGATGAGTTTGGAATCAAGTGTCACCCTTGGTATCCCTCACTTTATTCCACCATCATCCAAATGACTTAGTTTCCTAGCCATCTGTATTTGGAATATTCCCTTTCACACAGCTCTTGATATTTACTTCAAACACTTTTCAGTTGCATGGAAATGTTATGGTGGAGCGGAATGACTTGCTCACAGATCCATATTATTTCGGAGATGGCCCTATAGGTAAATTCTTCCTCTTAGGTAGAAAGAACCACAGATGGAGTCAAGTAAGTCCTAGAGGGGCTTACTAAACTGGTGAGTTCACCAGAGTCTGCTATTTCTTTTGAAACTGTATGAACATGATATACCAAATGAAAGCCAAAGGCCGAAGTGTCATCTCAATGGAATCTGTGGTTTTAGACTCATGAAACTTATTTAGGTGAAACTTGGGTTTCCCACAGCTGTGCCTGAAACTTCCCATGGCAAGGAAGTTATGTCATTGCAGGCAGCTTAGCAAATGCATCTACTTAATTTATTACTATGTTCAGCTCTGTCAGCAGAGAAAAGAATTAACATAAACCTATTAAACCACTGTTATATGATAATAAATCAAAACATTCATTTTAAAGGCCGATTTTAGAAGCATAGATAGAATATAAATGTGGGATGATGCTACATTTAACAAATATTTAAAGGGAGGAATACTGAGAAAGTACATTCTTTACAAAATGATTCCTTATTTATGGCCACTACTAGAATAACAGCAGTATCATCCTATCATGGCTCATTTATAGAAAAATTTTATAAATTTTAGCATTATAATTTGAAACGTTATGAAATTAAATAGCAAAAATGTTTCTGATGCAAAGTTTATAGAAAAGCAAACTTTTCTGTTAAAGCGTATGCTGGTAGAGAAGGGTGATAATAAAGTGAATGTTAAATAGAATTAGAGTGAAATCAGTGAGTATAAGAATTGATCAGTTCAGTTCAGTCACTCAGCTGTGTCTGACTCTTTGTGACCCCATGAATTGCAGCACACCAGGCCTCCCTGTCCATCATCAACTCCCGGAGTTCACTCAAACTCATGTCCATCAAGTCGGGGATGCCATCCAGCCATCTCATCCTCTGTCATCCCCTTTTCCTCCTGCCCCCAATCCCTCCCAGCATCAGAGTCTTTTCCAATGAGTCTTCGCATGAGGTGGACAAAGTACTGGAGTTTCAGTTTTAGCATCATTCCTTCCAAGGAGCACCCAGGACTGATCTCCTTTAGAATGGACTGTTTGGATCTCCTTGCAGTCCAAGGGACTCTCAAGAGTCTTCTCCAACACCACAGTTCAAAAGCATCAATTCTTCGGCACTCAGCCTTCTTCACGGTCCAACTCTCACATCCATACGTGACCACTGGAAAAACCATAGCCTTGACTAGACGGACTTTTGTTGGCAAAGTAATGTCTCTGCTTTTGAATATGCTATCTAGGTTGGTCATAACTTTTCTTCCAAGGAGTAAGCATCTTTTAATTTCATGGTTGCAATCACCATCTGCAGTGATTTTGGAGCCCCAAAAAATAAAGTCTGAGACTGTTTCCACTGTTTCCCCATCTATTCCCCTGAAGTGATGGAACCAGATTCCATGACCTTAGTTTTCTGAATGTTGAGCTTTAAGCCAACTTTTTCACTCTCCTCTTTCATTTCATCAAGAGGCTTTTGAGTTCCTCTTCACTTTCTGCCATAAGGTTCCTCTTCACTTTCTGCATATCTGAGGTTATTGATATTTCTTCCGGCAATCTTGATTCCAGCTTGTGTTTCTTCCAGCCCAGCATTTCTCATGATGTACTCTGCATATAAGTTAAATAAGCAGGGTGACAATATACAGCCTTGACTTACTCCTTTTCCTATTTGGAACCAGTCTGTTGTTCCATGTCCAGTTCTAACCGTTGCTTCCTGACCTGCATATGGGTTTCTCAAGAGGCAGGTCAGGTGGTCTGGTATTCCCATCTCTCTCAGAATTTTCCACAGTTTATTGTGACCCACACAGTCAAAGGCTTTGGCATAGTCAATAAATCATAAATAGATGTTTTTCTGGAACTCTCTTGCTTTTTTGATTGATAGTACTGTTGTTTAATAGCGTATTAGAGATTTGTTTTTAGTTGTAATATTTGATGTAAATTTCATTTTTTGGGTTATTTCAATCACTGGAACTAATAGATTAATTATTAAAAATAAGCTTTAGTCGTAGACATTTTACAATTGCTACATGATGTCACAGAATTGAAATTTGAACAAGTCACTTCACCTTCATGAACTTCAATTTTCACTTTTATTGAATAAGGGTATGGACTAGTTCACCTGTGAGTTTCTTCTCACCTATAAACTTGAATAATTCCAAAGGTCTTTGAGGACACGGAGCGCATTGTACATCCTGGCTTTGCTGTAACCAACGAATAAACTCAAAGCAAAACAGAAGTTCAGAGTTTCTCAGGACAGCCACTGTTTGGTAAGATTTAAGATGGAGCTAAAAACATATTTTAATTATATATGGGATCTGTATAAATAATTTGTTTGAATTGTTTATATTATATTAACTATTGTGAATAAGTGCTCCCAATTAAAAATATAGCTTTAGTTCTTAAAGAGTTAAAAGACAGGGGGTTTAACTATTGAATACCTAGAACTAATAAGATAAAATGATCAAATGAGAATGTAACATGACTTTTAGAAATGCTACTTAACCAAAGTCAGCAGCATTATGGAAAATGGAGAAATGTTCACTGCCAAGGAAACTTAAACTTTGAACAAGCCCTGGAAGACATTCTCTTGGAACTGATCCTAATTTTGCAAAGGGATGTAACAGATGATCTGAGAAGTCCTTTATTTTCTGAGACACTATAAGAAAATGATAATTCATTTTTCCATTGTAGTACATAGGGATTTAGAAACATTACTCATACCCATCACCTGTTCATTGATGAAAGATTAAAATCCTTATAAACATGCACATGTATGTCAGCATCATACATTCCTTATTAACTGTTTCTGATGTGAGCATCCCTTTCTGGTATAACCACCTTCAGAGCTTTATGGATATTCTTTCTAGTCATTCCCATGGGGTCTGGGCATGAACATACCAGTTACCTCTTTCAGCAGACAATAAAAATAAACAACTAGTTAATGTGACAGCTTAATTTTTTAAAAAAAGATATAAAATCAAATTTACAAGTCAATTAAGCCATTAGGAAAGGACAGAAAACAGTAGTTTTAAAAGCTATTTCAATTTCTAAGAGGATATTGATCATAGATTCTATAGTACTTCCCCTTTAACATGGTAAATTGGTCTGTTTCATTCTTTATTAAGAACAGAAATAAAGGCTATGTATTTAACATTTTCAAATATATATTTTTGCTACAGTGATATTAGTTCTTGGACCACTAAGATTTGTGTGTGTGTGTTTGTATAACATTCAGTATTATCAGTGTTATGAGAGAGAAGCAACTAAGATAGCAAATTTCAGCAGGAAATAGTGCCTATACAAATATGCCAGGTAAAGCAGTATCAGAGAGAAGTAGGTTAAAAAATAAAGAAAATTATAAACCAGTATATTCTAAATAGCCTATTAGTATGGTCAATTTTACCTTTAATAATTTACCATTAAAAGTTATATAATCCAATCTTAAAGTGGACATTTTCATATAATCCTAATTTAACTTCATGATAAGAAATTCTGATGTGAACCATTTAGAGATGTTGCATATGACTCCATAACTAACTGCAGAAATAGACTATGGATGAGATATCTCTAAACAGTGGGTAGATCTCAGCATGCTCCAGCATCTAGAACAAAACTAGTATTTGTACCCTGCTCTTTTTCTGAGAGTTCATCGCCACATTCAGTCACTATTTGTGAGAATTCTGTATGTGTCCCTCTAGCTTTCTGAAAGTCTTGACTGTATATTTATTGTGTGATTAGGAGGCAATAGCACACGATATGGAGAAGGCAGTGGCACCCCACTCCAGTACTTTTGCCTGGAAAATCCCATGGACAGAGGAGCCTGGTAGGCTGCAGTGCATGGGGTCGTGAAGAGTCAGACACGACTGAACGACTTCACTTTCACTTTTCACTTTCATGCATTGGAGAAGGAAATGGCAACCCACTCCAGTGTTCTTGCCTGGAGAATCCCAGGGACGGAGGAGCCTGGTGGGCTACTGTCTATGGGGTCGCACAGAATTGGACACGACTGAAGCGACTTAGTAGCAGCAGCAGCAGCAGCAACACACAATATTGTCGGTAGGAGTGTGAGTTAGATTTCTGAATGTAGAACACTGTTTTACTTGAAAGTACAATCATAGAAGTGCCTTTGGTTATGCCTTTAAACAGAATTGTGTCAGATAACTGTGGCAAAGATATGTCTCTCAAATGAGAAGCCAGACATCGTGAGGAAGGTCACAGAATTTGACTAGAAAGGGGAAACTTGATCTTCTGGTTTCAAATGTTCAGAAAACAAACTAAGGAGCAAACTCTTTTTGGAAAGTGGAGGTAAAGATATCACCTTCCACTTCCATCTGTGCTACTGCAGATTTCTCCTCTGGCTTAGATTCTAAACTCTGGCTTTGTTCTTGCTCTCCTCATCCAACATGCATTCAAAGACCCAGTTCTGACCCAGCTTATCTTCAGTCTCTCCCAGTCACTACACATCATTGAACATGGTATTGTCATTTCTAGTGACTGTCATATACTCCATCTTTATTCACTTTGCCACTTCAAATTCTGTATTTCAGCCATTCTGGGTACCGGCAGTTCCTAAGGTGCAGCCTGCTCAGGACACTGCATGTGCTGCTTTCTTTGGGTACCAAAGACCACTGGGCTGTAATCTGTAGAAACCTCAATACACTCTGTCCTAGTCAATACATATACTATCTTACATATCAGGACATTCAGGACAACTCCCTACAACAAAGAATTCACTTGACAATGTTATCAAGGACTCAGGCTTTTTTTTTTCCACCTCCCCTCTGTTGTCTTAAGTCATTACTCTTTTTGTTCAGGCTGGAGACAAAATGGCTGCAACAGTTTCAGGACCAAGTTACAGCACAAAAGGGCAAATAACAGAAGAGAGTCAGAATTTGGTCACATGCTCATTCCAGAACCACTGGAATTATCCTTAGACCTGTGATTCTCAACAGGGGGTGATCTTGTCCCCCAGCATTTAGCAATGTGTACAGATAATCTTGGCTGTCACAAGTGAGAGGAAACAAAAAATTATCCAGGACAAGATATCAAGAGTGTCATGGTTGAGAAATTCTACCTTAGACAATCAGAATCACTCATGAATCTGGGGATTGGGTTTGCTTCTTCTGAAGAATATAGTTGTTTATGGGAGAAGTGGATATCTCAGCAAAACAAGAGTTCTACTGAGAAGGAATAAGAATGGCAAGAATGTTGGATTTGTAACTAACAGTGTCTACTATGACCAACCTGGGTGGTTCTTTCTTCCTTTTTTCCTTTCCTGCACTGCATGGCATGTGGGATCTTAGTTCCCCCACCAGCTGGATGTGCTGTGCTCCCTGTGTTGGAAATGCAGAGTCTTAACAACCGGACCACCAGGGAAGTTCCTGGGATGTCCACTTTATGCTCTTCATTGGTTGTCCAACTCATATGTATTCTATAGACAGTACTTTGAACAGTTTTATTAAAGTATATAGTTGATTTACAATGTTGTATTAGCTTCTGGCATACAGCAAAGTGATTCAGTTACACATACATACGTGTGCCTATACACATATATATTCTTTTTTGTATTCTTTCACATTATGGTTTATTACAGAACATTGAATATAGTTCCCTGTGCTATATAGTAGGACCTTGTTGTTTATCTATTTTATGTATATATATATAACAGTTTGTATCTGCTAATCTCAAACTCCTACTTTACCCCTCCCACATTCCTTTCCCCTTTAGTAACCATGAGCTTGTTTTCTATTAATATGTAGAAACAGGACTTTCTTTAGGAGACTTCTTTGAGTATAGTCCCCTCTTGCCAATTACTTTCCCCTGCCTGGACTATTTTCTATGCAGTAGGAAGTGTACTACTTCATAGTATTACACACAACACTTGGATTTTGATTATTCTTTACTTTTCCAAAACTTTCACTAGTGTGTAATACCTTTAAATGGTGGTGGTGATTTAGTCGCCAAGTTGTGTCCGACTCTTGCGACCCCATAGACTGTAGCCCACCAGTCTCCTCTGTCCATGGGATTCTCCAGGCAAGAATACTGGAGTGGGTTGCCATTTCCTTCTCCACGGGATCTTCTCGACCCAGGAATCAAACCTGGGTCTCCTGTATTACAGGCAGATGATTTACCAACTGAGCATGAGGAAAGCCCCAATATCTTTAGATGGTAGGGACTATATCCTTTTCATGTCAAGAGGTCCATCAAAAAGCAGCATGTATGACAAATAGTGTGTGAGTAAATGAGCGACTGTCCAAGGAAGAAGATGAATCACATCCCTAAATTTATCACCTTGTGACCTAAATCTATGGGCAGTTCCCAAAGTTTCAGAAGTCTGGCTTTGGAACCTAGAATCTGACACAAAACATGAAGGTGTCCCTGATCTATATCTGGTCTCGACTTCCCACCACTACTTCTCAGATGGCTACTAATTGTGTTGACTCTTCTGTGCACAGCACACATGACATGATAGCCTCTAGGAGCATGACAATATCCTAAGACACCAGTCTTTTCTCTACTGAGGGAAGGTGTCTTTGGCTTTTGGTGAATACTCTTAGTAACAAAGGGCAAAAGAGAAGAAATGTGCACAAGAATCAGTAAATGTTAACCTGTAAGAATTCTATAGGAAAATCGGAATTTTGCCAAATTTCTCTTTATTTTACTTTAGTACTTTACTTACCAGTTAGTAGGAGGTGGAAAAAGAATATTTTGACTTGAAGTAGGTACTTCAATTGGAGAAGGCAATGGCATCCCACTCCAGTATTCTTGCCTGGAAAATCCCATAGATGGAGGAGCCTGGAGGGCTACAGTCCATGGGGTCGCTAAGAGTCGGACATGACTGAGCGACTTCACTTTCACTTTTCATGTTCATACATTGGAGAAGGAAATGGCAACCCACTCCAGTGTTCTTGCCTGGAGAATCCCAGGGATGGGGGAGCCTGATGGGCTGCCGTCTATGGGGTCGCACAGAGTCGGACACGACTTACGCGACTTAGCAGCAGCAGCAGCAGCAGGTACTTCAATTATATACTGAAAGAATCAATTGCTATTCTTTATTGAAGTAATGAAAACAGCATTTTTATCTGAAGTTAATCTGATAAGAATGTAAATAGCTATGTTTCATGCTCTTCCATAGGAGTTCTATTTTTGAAAACAATAATATCAAAGTGTATGTTTCCTTTCAAAACATGAGGATTCATAATACATTTGTATTCACATAATTTTTATAGTATATCAGAAAGCAGAACATATTTTCACTAAAACAGCAGGGAAAAAATAAAAAAAAACTCAATGTAATTAAGGTGATGTGTTAGAGATTCATATGAAATCGTCAATGTATATTCTGCATTCAGGGGTCTATAAGATGATATAAAGTCTTCTTAGGCAGAAAGTTTTAATAAAGACACAAACCAATTTAGAATATTACTGAGAGAAAATATTAACATTAAGGGAAAGGAAGTACATATAAAATTTATTTTTAGTGCACTATTTAAAATTCTTCTGTGTGTGTGTGTGTGGCACACTTAATCTAATACTCTTTGAAAGAATTCATTTTAGAATCTTTAGGTCAAATACCACTGGCTTTCATAAACACCATAGGATTTTTAGTCACTTTTCTCCAGTCACAGTTCATTTTTCTCCAACTCTTTATAAATTGTCCAACCATTATAATTTTGCTTACACCACTCACTTTCTCTAGAGCTCCTGAAATAGTCTTCTGATGGCTCACCCTTCTTCCATTCTTGTTCTCTGTACATAGCCCTGGTTGACTGAGAAAAATGCATACCCTAAAAGTTGAGAATTACGTTTTACTTGGTAGACAAAACTGAGGACTTACGCCCAGGACATAGCATGTAAGATTACTCTGAGAGACTGCTCTGAAGAGGTAAGGGAGGAGCCAAGAAATTTAGGAGTTTTTACAACAAAGACCAGGTAGTCAGAACTTCAAAAGAGTACTATTTAATTAAAGAAAACCAGACATCTCAAGTAAAGGAATTTAGTACTTGTCTGTGTTTCTAAGTATGAAATGATGTGAGAGTCTGAGTTCATGGAAATCATTCCTTTGATATGCACCTCAGCTATCTGGGGCCAGTCTCCTGGGCTTTCTCATTCTCATCTCCTCAGGGTGCACCACTGGGGGTGGCTGCTGTATCTGATGGTTTGATGATGAGCATTAAATTTCCAACCTGACTTCCTTTGGGGCTCACGGCCTGGGATGGCTGTAATGGCTTAATGGTTGCAACATCCTTTTTTTACTGATATATGACAGGCAACAATTTTTTTATTGACATCCTCCATCAGATAAGATAAGGACCTGAGAATGTCTCCAGTTTTCTTGAAAACATTCAATGATTTCTTGTGGCACTGACAAAAATTCAAAATCTTTAATCCAATCTACACTGACCCTCATGATTTATCCACCTCTTTGAGTGAGGTTCTTTCACTATTAGGAGGGTCCTAGAGTCCCCCAGTGATAACCAAACCCTGTGCCTAAAAGCTTCACTTCCTCAAACCCTTCTAGTGTTGTTCTCTCCACTCACTATATTTCTGCCATACTGGCTTTCAATTATTTGTTGCCTAAATGCGGCAAGCTCATTTTCACCTTAGGGTGATTAACTTGCTCTTTTCTCTGCCTGGAACCTTCTCCCCTCAGATCTTCATTTGGCTTGCCTGCTCTTGTCAGTCAAAACACAGTTCAAATATCACCTCTTTAGAGGAGCTTTTTCTGCCAGAAAATCTAAAGTCATCCTTCTCCTAATCCCAGTTACTCTCTATGTGATGTTACTGTATTGTTTCTTTAAAAAAACAAATACTGGTTCCTATCCTAAAATCCTAATCTACCCCTTTTCCTCCCCTTCTTTCTTTTGTTTATTATTACCTCTACTCCAGTGTGAAGAGAGAAACTCTTCTATTGCCTCAATACCTAGAATGGAGCTTGACATATAATAGGTACTTAATTATTGTTTTTAATTGTTGAATAAGTAAAAATCCTCTTTGAACAGGAATTTATACAAACTGATTCTGAGTCCTCACTATGGAAGAGCCTTCTGCCAACTTTTCACTTGCGTAACTCCAATTCTTAATGCATTTCCTTAGGAAGGTCTACTTTACTTCACAGCACTTATCAAAATTTATATTTGCTTAAAGACTGTTTCAAGAAGTCCTACACATGCATACACAAGTACATGTGTGTATATAGGAGGTGTGCTGTAAATACTTATTATGTAAATTCATAAGAGGAAAAGTATATTGAAGTATTGAAAGAACTAAGCTTTTTTCTTCTTGCGCAATTGATCTGGATAAATCAGATTATAGAGTCACTCTGTCTACAGTAGATGCGATTTCACTTTGTGGAGAGTAATACTACCAAAAGATCCCATTAATAAAAAACAGTATCTGATATTGGCTAATTTAAGAATACATGAATCTCAGAATAATTATACTGAGTGTAAGAATCCAGACAAAAGTACACCATATATAATTCCATTTCTATGAAAATTCTAAGAAAACTATGGCAATTTAGTGACAGAAATTAGACTGGTGGTTGCCTGGGGATGAGGGGGTGATGGTGTTGCAGGTGGGAAAAGGTGGGAAAAAGTGGGAAGGAGGGATTACCAAGGGACTTGAGGAAACTTTGCAGGGTGATGGATATTTTCATTATCTTGATCATGGTAATGGTCTCATGGGGGTATACATGTCAAAACAAAAATGTGCCTTTTAAGCGTACATGTTTTACTGTATGCTTTTATTTCAGCCACACCCCAACAAAGCTATTAAAAACAAACAAAAGAATACATTGAATCAGAGTATTTCCCATGTTATAAAAAAAGATCAACAATGGAATGATATTTTAATAGATCAAAAATGAAAAGAATTTACGTAGCTAGCCTTAAGCTTTTATACCTTATTAACTTTCCATTGTGTCTTTTCTCATTTTACATTAAGCCAAGCAAACATGATACATCTTCACAATAATTAAGAATTGATATAGCAAGATGCCATTATGAACCAGTTGAGGCATACATTAATGAAAAATCTGAAACAAGCCTATACTAAGGACTTTTAAAAACGATTTCCAGTACAACTTTAAGTCTGAAGCATTGGAAAAGTTATTGCTTTCTTATTTAACCCTCAATGACAGTCTCTCTGAGATACTGAATGGATAGAAGATGGCTGTGGGTGATGCAGAATCTGCAAAGGACTTACATACAGAAGGTCTTGGGAGAGTCCTGGCTGTACCACTTCATTTGTTGTGTGGTTTAAGGCATATTCTCTTCCTGAGCTCTCTTCCTCACCTGTAATTTGGCATGATAAAACGTCTATGGGTTGCTGGTGATAATTAACAAGATAATGCGTGTGAAACAAATTTTGTAAGCTGTAAAGTGTATATAAATGCTAATAATTTTGCAAATGTTTTTGCAAACATTTTTGCAAATAATTATTTTGCAAATGTTTTCAGTCTCACCTCAAAGGTCTCCATCTAGTCAGAAGAAACTGCTAACAGTGAAGTCATTTATAGACACTGAGACTTTGTAAGTGTAATCAGAGTCACCGTTAGCCTTAAGCACAGAACTGCTACTAGAAAGGGTAAAATACAAGCAAAGGGAGAGTATCACTGACTTGTGCATTCATGAAAACTCAAGTCAGTGGACGCTTCTTCAACTTGGACTCTACATGTACAGACTAATGCACATTAATCTGCTTGCCACCTTCTTCCTTCTGGTGCCATAATCTTGGCTATGGGAATAACATCAAATGGCTTGTAAAAACATATGGTTGTTTAGATAGTTATAGTTATTGGTCAGCTAAGATTTCAAGAAAGTCAACACCTCTTGAAAAGACAATTTAGAATTGGGATTGTGTGTGTGTGTGTGTGTGTGTGTGTATGTGCTCAGTCATGTCTGACTCTTTATGACCCTATGGACTGTGGCCCGCCAGGTTCCTCTGTCCATGGGATTTACCAGGCAAGAATACTGGAGTGGGTTGCATTTTCCTTCTCCAGAGGATCTTTCCAACCCAGGGATCAAACCTGTGTCTTTGCATCTCCTTCATTGGCAGGTGGGATTGGACATACACCAAATAGGGGATCTGTCATGCATCCAGGCAAGTCCAAAGTTCTTATTAGGTTAAGTTCTTTCTGACAGTCTCCTTGGTAGATCTCAAGAAGACTAGCTTTGCTAGTCTTGAGTGGCTTGGGGTCGATGTAGATCAGGGAGATCTTCCAAGGGGATAAATTCATTCCAACTTGTCAGGAGATGAGTAGTGGTCCCTTTGTGATTTGGCAATACTGCCAGTTTTATACCCTGACAAAGGATATAAACATTGATGACATTGATGTTACTTCATAGATGATGTAGTGGGACAATCTTGTGATATTAAGGAATGCAAGAATGTCTAGAGAGGAGAGGCACAGTGACCAGAATTGTCACAAAGGTAAAGAACTCTTTTCCCTTCCTGCTAAAGAGCCACATTAGCACTGGATATTGATAACTGAGACCACTGCATGAATTGGTTGCAATGTTTTTTTTTTTTTTAATTTCATCATAATGAAGAATAATCTATTATATGACCCCCTTTCTGAAAAGTACTTAATGCCAACATTTTCCAAGAAGTGAGATAAAAATGTGACTCAATCTGTTGTATATCCTAGACATAAATTCAAAATTTACTAATGTCAGTGGAATTATGGGACTAGGATCTTAATATATGATACAATATATTTTTGCAGAATTTCTTTTATGATGTTTATCACTTGAGCACTAAAGAAATTAATCCTTGGAAGTTTTCTGACTCTTGAAGACTTACAATCAGATTTTGTTAAAATTATATAGCCAAAATTTAAAAAATTTTAGTATTACATTTTTTTCCCCATTCTTATCCATTTATAATCACTCTGCATATTTCTGAGGTTTTCTTCAGTGCATATGTTCAGTGATAACTTATGCATATTTCACATAATAGGATTAATTATCAGCCTTCCACTAATTATAATTAAAGTCTCCTTAGGTAATTGTATAAGTTAACTTTGGTAATTCACACATACTGAAGAGCATTTTGTAGAATAATAGGGTATTGTACTGCAAAATACAGTAAAGAACATAAAGGGTAAGAACACAGAGTAAAAGAATTCAGAGCGCTAATATATTAGACTTTTCTTATGTGTGTTGCCATATATCTAATATATAGTAATGATCCCTTAATAACAAACCTTATGACGGTAGGCATTTCTACTAAAAATTACTTCTAAAACATGGAACTATTTCTCTCCTCTCTTAATAGATATTAGCATTCTAAGTTCTCGTTAAATAGCTTATGCTTTAGAAGATAAATGCCTTCAAAATCAGTAATTTATATGCAAAACAAATGAAAAAGGCTTTCCTCAAAGCATCAATCCCTGAATGTACAAATTAAGGCTTGCCTCAGTTATGAAGCTTGTTTTTAAACTTTTATTTACACCTAATGGTTAGTTTATATGTTACTCCATTAAGAAGTCAGCATTTTGAAGATGCCATATGACACTGAAATGGCCATCTTTTGAAATTATGGGATGCTTCTTTGCGGAGTCAGACCCTAATCTGCAACCAATTTGTGTCAGCTTTCTGCATAGAAAAGATCTCAAATCCTCTCTTAAACCAGGAATCGGCTGAAGGTTTGTCTTGGTTTCATGAGCCCAATGCAATTAGGCGGCACGTGAATGTGGGCCACATGCGTTTATTGCTCTTCCTAGCATGTGTTACTTTGATGTGTTAGCTCGGAAGGCTCACTCTTTTCTGTGCAGCCTTCCTCCTGGGTCTTTATACCGCTTAGCAGTTGAGTCCAGACTTTGAAACACAGCCTAATTTAGAGGCGGATGCTGCAGCTGCTGCTGTCATTTCAGATGATTTTTTTTTTTTTGCTTTGATGTCAGCTTAAAATCTTGGGTGTTGTATCAGTAAAACAGTGTCTGCGATTCACAAAACAGAAAGCACACCAGTTAAGCTTTTGTTTTAGCCTTTAAATTGAATTTCAACACCTCCTAAAAGATCAAAAAATTGTAGTTGTGCAAAAATACATGGAATTCTTTATATTATCAGTTGGAAGAAAGGTATGAACAAAGACTATGCAGTTCTCTTGGTATTAATCAGATTTGCTCAATATCTGATAAACATTGATGGATAAAATATGTGAAATGTAAAGCAGTCTTTTGTTTCTTTATCTTCTTCCTTCTACATCTAATCAATGTGGCATGAAGGTTTTCCTTCCAAATGTTTGATGCATCATTAAAGCATTTTGTATTAATTGCTATTACTTTGTTGTTGTTGAACTATATACTTTACCTCAGGAGGAAACCTACCAAGTCCTTTGGGGACAATACAAACAATGGATCCATTTATCTTTATTTTCACTCATCAGAAACCCAAAGTCTGAGAAACTGTAAATCCACTGGCTTTCTAAATTGGAGATAACTTTGACATCTCCAAATCATCTGTGATTTGATATGAAGTATAGGTGTTAAGCTTAAAAGAGGTGGAGATTTGGGAGTTAGATGCTAATGAACCTATAGGACCAATGGGTCTCAGCTAATGCAAGACCAAAAAGTCATGGAGGATCCCTCTCTATGCTTTCCCTGTTGACAAGAAACATTTATCATTGAGGATCTCAGAACAGCACCTGCCTCTGTGTATGCAGTTTTTTTTTTTTTTTTAAATAGAATGAAAAGGAGGAAATTGCTACTGTCTGTGAGTGATAAGAGAAAATATAGGCATTTCTTTGTGTGATATAATTTCTCCTAAATTTACAGAAAAAATAGCTAATAGGGTCTTTATTATGGTATATCAGCAATAAGAAAAGTTTAAATTCTAGTTACTTGAACAATTTGTGAAGATCTCTCCTTTTTCCCTTTCTATCTAGAAATTGTTATTATAGCATATTCTAGGGAAATTTCTCTCAGCATGTGACCATGATAAATTTCTCTGAGCGCAAAAATAATTTTATTGTTGATAATAATAAACCAATTTTTAAAATTTAGTGAATGTTTATCCTGCTGCTGCTGCTAAGTCGCTTCAGTTGTGTCCGACTCTGTGCGACCCCATAGACGGCAGCCCACCAGGCTCATCCATCCCTGGGGTTCTCCAGACAAGAACACTGGAGTGGGTTGCCATTTCCTTCTCCAATGCATGAAAGTGAAAAGTGAAAGTGAAGTCACTCAGTCGTGTCTGACTCTTCACAACCCCAAGGACTGCAGCCTACCAGGCTCCTCCGTCCATGGGATTTTCCAGGCAAGAGTACTGGAGTGGGGTGCCAGTGCCTTCTCCGAATGTTTATCCTAACCTTATTTAAATGAAAACACTGGAAATAATCTAAATGTACTAAAGGAAATTGGTTAAGCAAATGTTACATAGTTACTCAATGGAATACTACACAGCCATTTACATTGGTTATAAAGAGTCTTTAATAATATTTTCCAGTTACATAGGAAAATATCATAGCAAACTTAGAGGAAAGGTTATTTGGAATATAGGGTTTTTCTACTTTCCTGTATATTCAAAGTATATTCATGTAGAACAATGACATAACTGTTATGATATAGAATTATTTAAAATAACCTATAAATGTCTCATTATACGTAATGTACTGAACTTATTTAAATGGAACTTGTTCACTAGCTTTGTTTTTACTCTAAAAAAATAAAATTCCATTTAATTTCTTAGATTTAACATGGGCATAAAAGATTCTTCTTTTCTTTCTTTTTTTTTTTTTTAACTAATTTTGGGCATCTTCTCAAACATAGAATTTTAAATTTATTTTTTTATAATGCCAAATATTTTGGTACTGAATGAAAATGACTTCATTCATTTTCTTATATTTTAAAAATTAAGTGTTGGATTTTCTAAATATGACTGAATTTGACAGTAATAGCTTTGATGCCTTAACTTTCCTGAAGAAATGTTTATTATCGTAAATTCTTTATTATATTTTTTATTAATATAAAATTATTTTAAATAATAGATAATAGGAAATTATAACTAAATTATGATACTGAAGCCGTACAAGTTTATTTTGAATTCAGGCTTAATTTAAATAGGCCTGCATTGTTCAAGAGGGGAGCCAGAAAATGTAAGTTACTATGAAATTTAAATTAATTAGAATTATATAAAATTAAAAATTCAGCTCTTCAGTCGTACCAGGCCCATTTCAAGTGCTAAATAGTCACATGTGGCTAGTGGCCATGGTACTGGATGATGGATATAGGACATTTTCATGATTAAAAGTTCTATTGGAAAGACACTATTCTGGATAATTAGTGCTCTGCTTCTCATTTTATCCTTTGTAGCGTATTTAGAGAAGCAAATTTCTAGATAATTATCTCACGTTTCTTTTTCAATTTTGCCATTATATGAAGATACATTTGAGGGAGAGAGGGGGAAAAAGAGTCTCTCTCAGCGTGTTTTGTTTGCCATGTGTGTTTCTGTGACAAAAGAAAGTCATACGATTGAACAATAGTCTGAACTAAAATAAAACCCATCCTTCACTCCTTTGTTCTTACAATATTTGCTTTTGTCAAAGCACAGATGTTTCTTTTTCTAGTTTAACATGAGCAATAGGGCACAGAGTCTTGTGCAAATAGAAAGTGTGGGAAAAACCTGGAGGCTACCAGCCACTTAAAATGGGAGGTGAAGGAGGAGCTTCCTTCCTCAGAAGTGGATAAGAAAGAAGATAAATTCCACTATGAAAATACCACTCTAAGGGAAAAGAATAATAAAACAATGACATAAATATGGCAACCATCTTTTAGGGTATTATGTATAATCTTTTATAGGACACTGAGGGTTTTTTCTTAAAGAATAATTGTGTTGAGTATTGTACAGACAGTGAAATTTAACATCAAAGTAGATATCATAGTCATACCTTTTAAAAAAGATATTTTCTTTAAATTATAATGTAAGAATTCTTAATATAAAATTATAGGAAATACAGAAAAGCATAAAAGGTAAAAAAGCTTCATTATATTTTCACTTAGTTATTAAATTGCATAATTAAGATACATTTAATTTTATAAGAATTTTTTACTCTAAAATTCTCACTTAATGTATCATAAGCACTTTATCAAAATAATTTAAATGTCTTCATTAAAATATAATTTTGATTATTTCACTTATGTATAGAATTTAATTGATCTATCATTTTGGAAATTATTTTGAATTTTGTTAATTAAATAATGCTTCTATAAATGTTTTATTGACTTGAATCCTGTTCACATCTGTTATTATTTCTTTTTTTTTTAATTTTATTTTATTTTTAAACTTTACAATATTGTATTGGTTTTGCCAAATATCGAAATGAATCCGCCACAGGTATACCTGTGTTCCCCATCCTGAACCCTCCTCCCTCCTCCTTCCTCATACCCTCCCTCTGGGTCGTCCCAGTGCACCAGCCCCAAGCATCCAGTATCTGGATCGAACCTGGACTGGCGACCGTTTCATACATGATATTATACATGTTTCAATGCCATTTTCCCAAATCTCCCCACCCTCTCCCTCTCCCACAGAGTCCATAAGACTGATCTATACATCAGTGTCTCTTTTGCTGTCTCGTACACAGGGTTATTGTTACCATCTTGTTATTATTTCTTTAGGCTAGGTTTCTAAGAGTAGAATTACTAGATTCTGGAGTAAAATTTTGCTTTTTATTGATAAATTTATTTACAAAAATGTAGTGATAATGTGCATTCTCACTAGCAGTGAATATGAGTATGTTTTCTAATACATTATTAAGAAAATGGCAAATAAAGGAGTGATATTACTAAGGTTGGAATTATTCAATACGTTTGTATTCATTTGTGTATCATGTATTAAATTTTAATTCATCAAAGGATATTATTAACTAGTATAGAGAGATGGAAACAATTTCCTTTTGTTAATCCACATTTCTTAAAAATATGAAATACCTAACAAGTAATACCATTGTGGTATTTTCTTTTTTTATCCCCCCCAACTTTATGGAAGTATGATTGACAGGTAAAGGTTGTTAACTATTTAGGTTGTATAATATGATGTTTTGATACACATATACTTTGTGAAATGATTACCACAATCAAGCTAGTTCACTTATCTTCTTACATAGCTATCTTTTCTGTGTGTGTGTGTGATAAGAGCACTTGAGACCTACTCTTGTCAAATTTCAAGCATGCAGTACAGTATTATTATTAACCACAGTCACCACGCAACATGTTGTCTCTAGAACTTATTCAGATATAAGAAAGTTTGTTCCCTCTGAACACAGCTCAATTTTTCACCCACCAACTCCTACTTTTTTTTAGATTTCACAAGTAAGTGAGATATCGTCTTTGTCTTTCTTTATCTGGCTAGTTTTACTTAGCATAATGTCCTTTAGGTTCAACTGTGTTGTCACAAATGGCAGACTTTACTTTTTTAAGGCTGAATAATATTCCTCTGTGTTTGTATATCAAAATGTCTTTATTCATTTATCTCATTTCCGTATCTGGCTTACTGTGAATAATGCTTTAATGAAGATGGGGTTGCAGTTATCTCTTTGAAATACTGATTTCCTATAGATACATACCCAGAAGTGAGATTTCTGGATCATATGATAGTTCAACTTTTAATTTTAGGAGAACTTCCCCATACTGTTCTTCATAATGGCTGTTTAAATTACATTCCCACCAACAGTGTTCAAGGGTTCTCTCTTCTCTACATCCTTACCAATGCTTATCTTTGTCTTTTTGATAATGAGCTATCCTAAAAGATAAGAGGTGATATGTTAGTTTTGGTTTGCTTTTCCCTGGTAATAGTGATGTTGAACAACTTTTATATACACGTTGGCCATTTATGTTTCATCTTTGAGGACATGTGCATTCAACCAATTTGACCTTTTTAAATCAGTTTATTTGTTGCTTGTTTTTACTATTGAGTTGTATGTGTTCCTCTGAATATTAGCCCTTGAACTGATATATAGTTTGCAAATATTTTCTCTTCTTGTATAAGTTACCATTTCATTTTGTTGATTGTTTCCTTTGCTATGCAGAAACTTTTAGTTTTATGTAGATTCACTGGTTCATTTTTTCTTTTGTTGTCTGTGCTTTTGGTGTCAAATCCAAAGAAGTCACTGCAAGACTAATGTTGCTGCTGCTGCTGCTAAGCCACTTCAGTCGTGTCCGACTCGGTGCGACCCCATAGACGGCAGCCCACCAGGCTCCCCCGTCCCTGGGATTCTCCAGGCAAGAACACTGGAGTGGGTTGCCATTTCCTTCTGCAGACTAATGTTAAAGATCTTTTTTTAAGAAAACAGTTTCAGTTGTTACATTTAAGTCTTTAACCTATTTTGAGTTGATATTTTGTATGGTGTAAAATTAAGATTCAATTTCATTCTAGTGTATGTAAATATCCACTTTTCCCAACAGCGTTTATGGATAAGGCTATCCTTTCCCCATTGGGTTTTCTTGGCACCTTTGTCAAAGATCAGTTTGCCATATATGCACAGATTTATCTCTGGGCTTTCCATTCCATTGGTTTAAGTATCCAGTTTTGCCAGTACCATACTGTTTTGAAGACTGCAGCTTTGAAATCTAATATGAAATTGATCTTGTGTTTTTAAAACTGAAATATAATATTAAAATTATAAAAACTATTTTGAAGAGTAGTCAGTTAACAAAAGATATTGAGAAACAGATCTGATGTATTTGTAATTGCTTATCCAAATTGTCTCTTCAAGTTGACTTTACCTAATTAAGACAAAGATATATAGAAAACATGAAAGGGTAAAATTGTTATACCATTAAAATTCTTCCAAAATAGCTCCTAATGGGTCTCAATTAATGAAAACACAACAAACAAATGCACATGGATAAAATCAAGTTGTGATGAATTATAAAACATTGCTTACCTTGTTTTGCAATTGTTTATAAATTTTATAGAGTACTCTTGAATGTAGCATTTATTAAGTAGTTAGCATATAGTAAGCACTATATATAAAAATTAGGGCCAAAGTAATTTGGCTAATAGGCACAAAAGCTAAGGTTTGAATTACTAAAAGTCCATTTTTTAGCTTAGTATCAAAATACTTCTTATACACCATGGTTTATGTATGTTGTTGTCATTACTAGGAATGTATGCTTGGTAGTGGAACTTCTAGGGATAAGAATCTGACTTCAAGAAGTTTAAGATAGATTTGGGCAGAGTTATACAGAAACATAATTAATTGCAATATTTTTGTTATATTGGTCAAAGCTTAAAATGCAAATCAGAACTACAAATTGATCCTCCTATAAAATACATAGTAATTGTTTCTTTTGGTGAAAGAACCAATGATGAATACATAGTTATGGGCTAAGCTACTCTATAAAACATTATAGCTCAAAAAATTCTTTGCTTATTTAATATTTGTACAACACTTTTGAGGTAGTTGGGTAATCTGAGAGAGGGGATGCTCTGGCACACGAAGGTATCCAAAGAACCAAGTTTCTTCCATATTGGGGCTTCACCACCTTATAGCACATTTCTGTGGCCTGTATGGTCAGTATTGGCTCTAAGCAGTACCTGTATTTTCTAGTCCAGGAGAAAAGTTGGCCTGACTGTTTTAAGGGTATACTTCCCTTGCTTCATAAATTGCATATATCTTCTATTCACACTCATTAATAAGAGCTTGAACTAAAGAGCCTCTTGATGAAAGTGAAAGAGGAGAGTAAAAAAAGTTGGCTTAAAGCTCAATATTCAGAAAACTAAGATCATGGCAACTGGTCCCATCACTTCATGGCAAATAAATGGGGAAACAGTGGAAACAGTGGCAGGCTTTATTTTTGGGGCTCCAAAATCACTGCAGATGATGACTGCAGCCATGAAATTAAAAGACTCTTACTCCTTGTAAGGAAAGTAATGACCATCCTAGACAGCATATTAAAAAGCAAAGACATTATTTTGCCAACAAAGGTCTGTCTAGTCAAGGCTATGGTTTTTCCAGTGGTCATGTATGGATGTGAGAGTTGGACTATAAAGAATACTGAGCTGTGAAGAATTGATGCTGTTGAACTGTGGTGTTGGAGAAGTCCCACACCTTGAGTCCCACACCTCAAGTCAACTCTTGAGAGTCCCTTGGACTGCAGGGAGATCCAACCAGTCTATTCTAAAGGAGATAAGTCCTGAGTGTTTATTGGATGATCTGATGTTGAAGCTGAAACTCTAATACTCAGCCACTTGATGGGAAGAGCTGACTCATTTGTAAAGACCCTAATGCTGGGAAAGTTTGAAGGCAGGAGGAGAAGGGGACGACAGAGGATGAGATGGTTGGATGGTATCACGGACTCAATGGACACGAGTTTGGGTAAATTCTGGGAGTTGGTGATGGACAGGGAAGCCTAGCATGCTACATTCCATGGGGTCAGAAAGAGTTGGACATGACTGGAGCAACTGAATTGGACTGAAATAAGAACTTAGCTGCTTAGTTGCAAAGGAGGCTGGGAACCATAGTCTCTGGACAGCCATTATCCCTGTGAAAACTCAGCTGAAGTAGATACTGTTCAGTAATAAAAAGAACCAAGAAAAAAAGTGGATAGTGGAGGGGAGTATTTAATACTTAAATATTTAAACCTACTGATTCCTCATTTCCCCAATGATTTTAATGCCTGTGTCATCATAGCTTTTTCCCTCCCTTTAAAGCTGGCAGTAACCATAGAGGTCAGTCAGTCAGTCAGTCAGTCAGTTCAGTTGCTCAGTTGTGTCCGACTCTTTGCGACACCATGAATCGCAGCACGCCAGGCTTCCCTGTCCATGACCAACTCCCGGAGTTTACCCAAACTCATGTCCATCGAGT